>NW_025533527.1:17500-317500 GCF_020615455.1 Coregonus clupeaformis | reverse complement strand
CTTTGCGTTGGTGTGCTGTTTCGCCATCCTGGTGGCCTTGATATTCTCAGCGGTGGATGTCTGGGGAGAGGATGAAGACGGTATAACGGAGGAGAACTGTAACAAGAACTGCAGGTGAGATATCCTCCAGCCATCACAATCTTAATATTTGGACATGCACACGGACATGATCAAAATAGCTTTGTTCTCTCATCATTTCTGCAAGCTAGCTAGCTGTACAGTGCCTTCGGAAATTATTCAGACTGCTTGACCTTTTCCACATTTTGTTAAGTTACAGCCTTATTCTAAAATTGATTTAAAAAATAATAATCCTCAGCAATCTACACAAAATACCCCATAATGACAAAGCGAAAACAGGTTTGTAGAAAGTTTTGCACATTTATCAAAAAATAAAAAACAGAAATACCTTATTTACATAAGTATTCAGACCCTTTCCTATGAGACTCGAAATTGAGCTCAGGTGCATCCTGTTTCCATTGATCATCCTTGAGATGTTTCTACAACTTGATTGGAGTCCACCTGTGGTAAATACAATTGATTGGACATGATTTGGAAAGGCCTGTCTATATAAGGTCCCACAGTTGACAGTGCATGTCAGAGCAAAAACCAAGCCATGAGGAAATGTGGTCTAATGTGGTCTAAGGCACTGCATTGCAGTGCTAGCTGTGCCACTAGATCCTGGTTCGAATCCAGGCTCTGTCGTAGCCGGCCGTGACCGGGAGACCCATAGGGCGGCGCACAATTGGTCCAGGGTAGGGGAGGGAATGGCCGGCAGGGATGTAGCTCAGTTGGTAGAGCATGGCGTTTGCAACGCCAGGGTTGTGGGTTCGATTCCCACGGGGGGCCAGTATGCAAAATAAAAAATTATAATGTATGCACTCACTAACTGTAAGTCGCTCTGGATAAGAGCGTCTGCTAAATGACTAAAATGTAAATGTAAAATGTTGAAGGAATTGTCTGTGGAGCTCCGAGACAGGATTGTGTAGAGGCACAGATCTGGGGAAGGGTACCAGAAAATGTCTGCAGCATTGAAGGTCCCCAAGAACACAGTGGCCTCCATCATTCTTAAATGGAAGAAGTTTGGAACCACCAAGACTCTTCCTAGAGCTGGCCGCCGAGCCAAACTGAGCAATCGGGGAGAAGGGTCTTGGTTAGGGAGGTGACCAAGAACCCGATGATCACTCTGACAGAGCTCTAGAGTTCCTCTGTGGAGATGTGAGAACCTTCCAGAAGGACAACCATCTCTGCAGCACTCCACCAATCAGGCCTTTATGGTAGAGTGACCAGACGGAAGCCACTCCTCAGTAAAAGGCACATGACAGCCCGCTTGGAGTTTGCCAAAAGGCACCTAAAGACACCACAAGATTCTCTGGTCTGATGAAAACAAGATTGAATTCTTTGGCCTGAGTGCCAAGCATCATGTCTGGAGGAAACCTGGCACCATCCCTACGGTGAAGCATGGTGGTGGCAGCATCATGCTGTGGGGATGTTTTTCAGCGGCAGGGACTGGGAGACTAGTCAGGATCGAGGGAAAGATGAACGGAGCAAAGTACAGAGAGATCCTTGATGAAAACCTGCTCCAGAGCGCTCAGGACCTCAGACTGGGGTGATGGTTCACCTTCCAACAGGACAACGAACCTAAGCACACAGCCAACACAACGCAGGAGTGGCTTCGGGACAAGTCTCTGAATGTCCTTGAGTGGCCCAGCCAGAGCCCGGACTTGAACCCGCTCGAACATCTCTGGAGAGACCTTAAAATAGCTGTGCAGCGACGCTCCACATCCAACCTGACAGAGCTTGAGAGGATCTGCAGAGAATGGGAGAAACTCCTCAAATACAGGTGTGCCAAGCTTGTAGCGTCATACCCAAGAAGACTCGAGGCTGTAATCGCTGGCAAAGGTGCTTCAACAAAGTACAGAGTAAAGGGTTTGAATACTTATGTAAATGTGATATTTCCGTTTTTTATTTTTTATAAATTAGCAAAAATGTCTAACAGTTTTTGCTTTGTCATTATGGGGTATTGTGTGTAGATTGATGAGGGGAAAAAACAATTTAATCAATTTTAGAACAAGGCTGTAACCTACCAAAATGTGGAAAAAGTCAAGGGGTCTGAATACTTTCCGAATGCACTGTATATACAAAAGTATGTGGACACCCCTTCAAATTAGTCGATTAGGCTATTCCAGCCACACCCGTTGCTGACAGGTGTATAAAATCAAGCACACAGCCATGCAATCTCCATAGACAAACACTGGCAGAGCTCAGTGACTTTCAACGTGGCAACATCATAGGATGCCAACTTTCCAACAAGTCAGTTCGTCAAATTTCTGCCCTGCTAAAGGTGCCCCGGTCAACTGTAAGTGCTGTTATTGTGAAGTGGAAACGTCTTGGAGCAACAATGGCTCAGCCGCGAAGTGGTAGGCCACACAAGCTCACAGAACTGGACCACTGAGTGCTGAAGCACGTAGCACATAAATATTGCCTGTCCTCGGTTGCAACACTGACTACCGAGTTCCAAACTGCCTCTGGAAGCAACGTAAGAACAATAACTGTTAGTCAGGAGCTTCATGAAATAGGTTTCCATGGCCAAGCAGCCGCACACAAGCCGAAGATCACCATGCGCAATGCCAAGTGTCGGTTGGAGTGGTGTAAAGCTTGCCACCGTTGGACTCTGGAGCAGTGGAAACGCATTCTCTGGAGTGATGAATCACGCTTCACCATCTGGCAGACGAATCTGGGTTTGGTGGATGCCAGGAGAACGCTACCTGCCCGAATACATAGTGCCAACTGTAAAGTTTGGTGGAGGAGTAATAATGGTCTGGGGCTGTTTTTTCATGGTTCGGGCTATGCCCCTTAGTTCCAGTGAAGGGAAATCTTAACGCTACAGCATACAATTACATTCTAGATGATTCTGTGCTTCCAACTTTGTGGCAACAGTTTGGGGAAGGCCCTTTCCTGTTTTAGCATGACATTGCCCCCGTGCACAAAGCGAGGGCCATACAGAAATGGTTTGTCGAGATCGGTGTGGAAGAACTTGACTGGCCTGCACAGAGCCCTGACCTCAACCCCATCGAACACCTTTGGGATGAAATGGAACACTGACTGCGAGCCAGGCCTAATCGCCAACATCAGTGCCCGACCTCACTAATGCTCTTGTGGCTGAATGGAAGCAAGTCCCCGCAGCAATGTTCCAACATCTAGAGGAAAGCCTTCCCAGAAGAGTGGAGGCTGTTATAGCAGCAAAGGGGGGACCAACTCCATATTAATGCCCATGAGTTTGGAATGAGATGTTCGACGAGCAGGTGTCCACATACTTTTTGTCATGTCGTGTATGTTTTATTTAATCTAAATGCGTAAATACACTGTTCCCTCGAAATGCATTCCATTGCTAGCCCATCAATATGATACTGGCATTCAGGCTTATATGTATTTCAGCCAGATAAGGGAATGAATCCTCCACGTTCATGGTTTATGATGCCAAGTCTTCCTCTGTAGATTTGTTTAAGGCAGGCAGACACATGGTTGGTTATTACTCTATTGGACTCTGTTCCATCCACCGCCGTTTGTGTACTGGCTCAGGTTTCTTGTTCCCAGAATCTCTCACCCTATCCAGGCATTTAACTATGCCCTCGGGCAAACTGTTCGGCTTCTCCCTCCTCTACTTCTAAAGTTGACAAGAGGGAGGCATTGGTTCTCACATCACCAAAAATATCCATTAACTGTCCTGGCATAATATCAATGGGTCAGAGTCGTAGTCCCCTTTATTCTATGTACCCAACGCACTAGAAGACCAGTTCTTAAAGCCTTTAGCCGTATCCTTATTCTAGTCCTCCTCTGTTCCTCCGGTGATGTAGAGGCTAACCCAGGCCCTGCAGCCCTCAGTATCACTCCTACTCCCCAGGCGCTATCATTTGCTGACTTCTGTAATCGCAAAAGCCTTGGTTTCCTGCATGTAAATATCAGAAGTCTACTTCCTAAGTTTGAGTTATTCACTGCGTTAGCACACTCCGCCAACCCTGATTTTCTAGCAGTGTCTGAATCCTGGCTTAGGAAGGCCACCAAAAATTCTGAAATTTCCATCCCCAACTATAACATTTTCCATCTAGATAGAACTGCCAAAGGGGGTGGAGTTGCAATCTACTGTAGAGATAGCCTGCAGAGCTCTATCATACTATCCAGGTCTGTGCCCAAACAGTTTGAGCTTCTACTTCTAAAAATCCACCTTTCCAGAAATAAGTCTCTCACTGTTGCTGCTTGCTATAGACCCCCCTCAGCCCCCAGCTGTGCCCTGGACACCATATGTGAATTGATTGCCCCCCATTTATCCGCAGAGTTCGTACTGCTTGGTGACCTAAATTGGGATATGCTTAATACCCCGGCCATCCTACAATCCAAACTAGATGCCCTCAATCTCACGCAAATTATCAACGGACCTACCAGGTACAACCCTAAATCCGTAACCATAGGTACCCTCATAGATATCATCCTGACTAACTTACCCTCTAAATACACCTCCGCTGTCTTCAACCAGGATCTCAGCGATCACTGCCTTATTGCCTGCGTCCGTAACGGGTCCGCGGTCAAACGACCACCCCTCATCACTGTCAAACGCTCCCTAAAACACTTTAGCGAGCAGGCCTTCCTAATTGACCTGGCCCAGGTATCCTGGATGGATATAGATCTCATTCCGTCAGTAGAGGATGCCTGGTTGTTCTTTAAAAGTAATTTCCTCTCAATCTTAAATAAACATGCCCCATTAAAAAAATACAGAACTAAGAACAGATATAGCCCCTGGTTCTCCTCAGACTTGACTGCCCTTGACCAGCACAAAAACATCCTGTGGCGTACTGCATTAGCATCAAATAGCCCCCGCGATATGCAACTTTTTTAGTTAGGAACCAATATACACAAGCAGTCAGGAAAGCAAAGGCTAACTTTTTCAAACAGAAATTTGCATCCTGTAGCACTAACTCCAAAAAGTTTTGGGACACTGTTAAGTCCATGGAGAATAAGAGCACTTCCTCCCAGCTGCCCACTGCACTGAGGCTAGGAAACACTATCACCACCGATAAATCTACAATAATCGAGAATTTCAACAAGCATTTTGCTACGGCTGGCCATGCTTTCCACCTGGCTACCACTACCCCGGCCACCAACTCTGCACCCTCCGCTGCAACTTGCCCATGCCCCCCCGCTTCTCCTTCACACAAATTCAGACAGCTGATGTTCTGAAAGAGCTGCAAAATCTGGACCCCTACAAATCAGCTGGGCTAGACAATCTGGACCCTTTCTTTCTAAAACTAGCCGCCAAATTGTCGCAACCCCTATTACTAGTCTGTTCAACCTCTCTTTCGTAACGTCTGAGATCCCCAGAGATTGAAAGCTGCCACGGTCATCCCCCCTCTTCAAAGGGGGTGACACTCTAGATCCAAACTGTTACAGACCTATATCCATCCTGCCCTGCCTTTCGAAAGTATTTGAAAGCCAAGTTAACAAACAGATCACCGACCATTTCGAATCCCACCGTACCTTCTCCGCTATGCAATCCGGTTTCCGAGCTGGTCATGGGTGCACTTCAGCCACGCTCAAGGTCCTAAACGATATTATAACCGCGATCGATAATAGACAGTACTGTGCAGCCGTCTTCATCGACCTGGCCAAGGCTTTCGACTCTGTCAACCACCGCATTCTTATTGGCAGACTAAATAGCCTTGGTTTCTCAAATGACTGCCTCGCCTGGTTCACCAACTACTTCTCAGATAGAGTTCAGTGTGTCAAATCGGAGGGCCTGTTGTCTGGACCTATAGCAGTCTCTATGGGGGTGCCACAGGGTTCAATTCTTGGGCCGACTCTTTTCTCCGTGTATATCAATGATGTCGCTCTTGCTGCTGGTGACTCTCAGATCCACCTCTACACAGACGACACCATTTTGTATACATCTGGCCCTTCATTGGACACTGTGTTAACAAACCTCCAAACGAGCTTCAATGCCATACAACACTCCTTCAGTAGCCTCCAACTGCTCTTAAACACTAGTAAAACTAAATGCATGCTCTTCAATCGAACGCTGCTGGCACCCGCCCACCCGACTAGAATCACCACTCTCGACGGGTCTGACCTAGAGTATGTGGACAACTACAAATACCTAGGTGTCTGGTTAGACTGTAAACTCTCCTTCCAGACTCACATTAAGAATCTCCAATCCAAAGTTAAATCTAGAATCGGCTTCCTATTTCGCAACAAAGCCTCCTTCACTCATGCTGCCAAACATGCCCTCGTAAAACTGACTATCCTACCGATCCTTGACTTCGGCGATGTCATTTACAAAATAGCCTCCAACACTCTACTCAGCAAATTGGATGTAGTCTATCACAGTGCCATCCGTTTTGTCTCCAAAGCCCCATACACTACCCACCACTGTGACCTGTACGCTCTTGTTGGCTGGTCCTCACTACATGTTCGTCGTCAAACCCACTGGCTCCAGGCCATCTATAAATCACTGCTAGGCAAATCCCCGCCTTATCTTAGCTCATTGGTCACCATAGCAGCACCCACCCGTAGTCTGCGCTCCAGCAGGTATATCTCACTGGTCATTCCCAAAGCCAACACCTCCTTTGGCCGCCATTCCTTCCAGTTCTCTGCTGCCAATGACTGGTCATGGGACGAATTGCAAAAATCTCTGAAGCTGGAGACTCTTATCTCCCTCACTAACTTTAAGCATCAGTTGTCAGAGCACCTTACCGATCACTGCACCTGTACACAGCCCATCTGAAATTAGCCCACCCAACTACCTCATCCCTATATTGTTATTTATTTTGCTCTTTTGCACCCCAGTATCTCTATTTGCACATAATCTCTTGCACATCTAGCATTCCAGTGTTAATACTAATTGTAATTATTTTGCACTATAGCCTATTTATTGCCTTACCTCCATAACTTGCTACATTTGCACACACTGTATATATATTTTCTTTATGTTTTTTTACCCCATATGTAACTCTGTGTTGTTGTTTTTATCGCACTGCTATGCTTTATCTTGGCCAGGTCGCAGTTGTAAATGAGAACTTGTTCTCAACTGGCTTACCTGGTTAAATAAAGGTGAAATAAAAATAAATACAAAAAATGCTGGATGGACTCCTGATGCTTCTCTGATAGGCTCTCCTGGTAGAGTCGTAGTCATTTCACTACACTACTTCAGATAGAAAGGATCCTCCTGCACTGATGCGTCTTAGCACGGTGTGCCTAAATCACTAAACCACGGGCTGTTTCTGTTATGCAGATTTCCTTTTAAACAGGATGCTCTCTAGAGTGACAAGAATCATGCTTAGTAAGCAAATGCACTTCTGAAACTGAGATGGCATTCTGTTGGGTTGCATCGATGACAGGGCACATCTGAAAGCATTGTGTGAGGAATAATCTATCTTGAGCGATGGGTTTGTTTGAGGAAGAGGAAAATCCACTGTGCTCATTCAGAGTGGAACCTATCCCCCTTGCCTAGTCAGCTAAGTCAGTGTGGAGTAGAGAAAATGTATGACTTTGATCAAGACATTAATTATGGGATTCATATTTCTCCAAATCTGGCATATACAGTGGGGAGAACAAGTATTTGATACACTGCCGATTTTGCAGGTTTTGCTACTTACAAAGCATGTAGAGGTCTGTAATTTTTATCATAGGTACACTTCAACTGTGAGAGACGGAATCTAAAACAAAAATCCTGAGAATCACATTGTATGATTTTTAAGTAATTAATTTGCATTTTATTGCATGACATAAGTATTTGATCACCTACCAACCAGTAAGAATTCCGGCTCTCACAGACCTGTTAGTTTTTCTTTAAGAAGCCCTCCTGTTCTCCACTCATTACCTGTATTAACTGCACCTGTTTGAACTCGTTACCTGTATAAAAGACACCTGTCCACACACTCAATCAAACAGACTCCAACCTCTCCACAATGGCCAAGACCAGAGAGCTGTGTAAGGACATCAGGGATAAAATTGTAGACCTGCACAAGGCTGGGATGGGCTACAGGACAATAAGCAAGCAGCTTGGTGAGAAGGCAACCACTGTTGGCGCAATTATTAGAAAATGGAAGAAGTTCAAGATGACGGTCAATCACCCTCGGTCTGGGGCTCCATGCAAGATCTCACCTCGTGGGGCATCAATGATCATGAGGAAGGTGAGGGATCAGCCCAGAACTACACGGCAGGACCTGGTCAATGACCTGAAGAGAGCTGGGACCACAGTCTCAAAGAAAACCATTAGTAACACACTACGCCGTCATGGATTAAAATCCTGCAGCGCACGCAAGGTCCCCCTGCTCAAGCCAGTGCATGTCCAGGCCCGTCTGAAGTTTGCCAATGACCATCTGGATGATCCAGAGGAGGAATGGGAGAAGGTCATGTGGTCTGATGAGACAAAAATAGAGCTTTTTGGTCTAAACTCCACTCGCCGTGTTTGGAGGAAGAAGAAGGATGAGTACAACCCCAAGAACACCATCCCAACCGTGAAGCATGGAGGTGGAAACATCATTCTTTGGGGATGCTTTTCTGCAAAGGGGACAGGACGACTGCACCGTATTGAGGGGAGGATGGATGGGGCCATGTATCGCGAGATCTTGGCCAACAACCTCCTTCCCTCAGTAAGAGCATTGAAGATGGGTCGTGGCTGGTTCTTCCAGCATGACAACGACCCGAAACACACAGCCAGGGCAACTAAGGAGTGGCTCCGTAAGAAGCATCTCAAGGTCCTGGAGTGGCCTAGCCAGTCTCCAGACCTGAACCCAATAGAACATCTTTGGAGGGAGCTGAAAGTCCGTATTGCCCAGCGACAAAGTTTCTGTACCAAATATTAAGTTCTGCTTTTCCAATGTATCAAATACTTATGTCATGCAATAAAATGCAAATGAATTACTTAAAAATCATACAATGTGATTTTCTGGATTTTTGTTTTAGATTCCGTCTCTCACAGTTGAAGTGTACCTATGATAAAAATGACAGACCTCTTCATGCTTTGTAAGTAGGAAAACCTGCAAAATCGGCAGTGTATCAAATACTTGTTCTCCCCACTGTATATACAATTTTGTATGTGTCATAGGCCAAGACCTTTATAAGGCAGGGATATTGTATTGCTTGTATTCAGGAAGTCTGCTTCAGGGGGAAAATGACATTCATTTAAACCTGGATTAAGGCACATAGGCCTTTCATCAAATGAATGTCCTGTGTGCAGGATAAACTTATGTGCTGCGTCAGACGTTTTCCCAGATCAGGGCTGCAGTGTGCCAGAGAGGAATTCATAATGATCGCCATGGTGCTGCTTCCTTCCTTATGACTCTTTGTAAGCTGTCAGCATTTGGAGCCACTGTTGATCGGTGCTACATTTCAATGCTGTTAATTTGGTCTATTTCAGGACATACTGTAACTTGCCATGTCTGATCCCATTGGCTCCTGCTGTCTTAGCATTAATTGTCTGGGATTGTGAATGGTATGCTGTTTTAAAATGATTGCAAAACCTGAAATGTTGACATGCCATGGTAGAGCTTAGTGAACGTAATGTACTGTGAGCAGTATGGGGGCTGATAGCATCTCTCTCTACAGCTCTTAAACTTCAAGAGTCCCTTTTGCATGTGCTTAAGTACTTTTTATACTTTTCAGACTAATAATAATATTTTGAGGGGTGCTTATATTTGTTCTTTTACACACAAGTGTGTAATGGAAATGTATTTCTTGCATATCCCAACTCCCCCGGAGACACCCGCAGGGAGTGGGGTCACAGCCAGGGTCACCATTGGACACTGGTATACTGTTTGAGCTCTTATTTCCTGATACCAGAAGGTATGTCTCGCATGAGTAATGTCAAATTGCCAACCTATACCCGATTGTCAAACTGCGCCACTGCAATACAAGGTGTATCAAACCATTAGTGTTTAACATCAACTAATGCATTATCACAATGATATTCTGCCTCACCACTTTAGGTTCATCCAAAGATTCCTGTTGCCACTTAGATACAATCATATTGTGCATTGCTGTACATGTCTAAATGCTGGTATTGAATGTCTGTTGACGAGGTACATATTGATCCAAGGCTGTGTAGTGGCAGACTTGAAACTAAATAATGTAGTTTCCGGATGGTGAAGGACCTAGAAAAGGGTTACTGGTCTTCTTTTACTGGAAGACCTTTGATGAGAATATATCTATGGAATCCACCGCTCCTGATAATGCAGTAGCAGAACTAGACTGTTTATTTACTTCGTACATGACTTTAATGTTTGTTTTCATGTCACATATACTGTATAATGAATCAAGGGGCATAAGAACAGTTTGTCAAATGTATTTTTGGCTACTAAGTACCAGTGCAATCAGAGTCTCATAGGCAGTCAGTATTCACCCAGTGCCCTATAAAGGAATGATGACTGTTTACTATTTCTGGCAGACCTTCAGTCAGTAGCATCCGAGACACTCTACCTGGGTCATATTCTATACAGTAACCAGACAGGCTCAAAGTTCTGCCAGAATCTGGAGTCTGAATTAATGGATTGTCTAAGACAACAGCAGTATTATAACTCAATGAAACTCCAGGGCTGAAACATTTTAAATCCAGTCTCAGGTCCAGGCCGTGAGATAATTACATTTTATTTCTGGAATTTATCCCCATATCTCTGTATTTGAGTATTCCCAACAATTGTATGTATTTATTTATTTATTTATTTATTTATTTATTTTACCAGGCAGGTCAATTAGGAACAAATTCTGCCTGGCAAGCGGCATAAGGCCTCCTGTGGGGAAAGGGGGGGATTTAAAGTGTAAGACAAGACGGACAACACAGCAATATATCAGAGACATTTGTAATGGCATTACAATAATGCATAATAATACATTTTCATGACTTACGTCATCCTACTATATATGAATTTGCCTATTCCTATTGGGATGTCATAAAGAATACATGAAAACACTGATCAATTCCAGGAATATCTAGCTAGTCAACCATCATGAGTCACATTCACATTCACAGAGCCTTGGCTGCTGCTATCAAAATAGTTTCCACCATTTAACATGCCAGTCTGCTCCAGTGTGTCTGCCTGGACAGGCTTCCTGCCTGTTCGCAGAGCCATTGGGTTTAACTGGACTTCATCGTTAGCAGCTCTATGCATGTCATGGATGCGCCACTGAAGGACATCAACAACACCAAAATCAGCCTTTCAGATAGGTGGGTGGTATTTCATTGTCATTCCGGAGACTTAAACTTTAGCTGTCGCCTTAAATCGCTTGGATTCCTCCACTTGGGTATCAAGTAACACACACGTTGGGATTTCAAATGAGTGTGGTGTAATGCACACAGACTGAATAAATCAATGGACTTCCTTAGTGCTGAAACACATGCTCTCTTCTTACTTTACACAGACCTGCTTGCTGTTAAAGACATACATAATCCTCATGCATTATTTATTGAGTGAAATGGGTTGTGTTTTTATTTATTTATTAAGATTACATGCTCCTCTTCCCTGGTTTTCCATTTCCCTGCTTTTTTCATTATGAGATGGTTAGTATCAATCTGTCGTATTTAGTGTGGTGCCACTTTTGCATTTCTTATTCTAATGGTAAATAATGCATGGAGTGACTGTTCATTTTAAATCTGTCTCTGCACCTTGCATGCTATTTCCAAGGTTTGCTTGTTTATTGCGTGTTATTGCATTTTGGCTAGTCATGTTTTAGAGATTTAAAGTTTACAGAATAATAATAATATATAATAATATGCCATTTAGCAGACGCTTTTATCCAAAGCGACCTACAGTCATGCGTGCATACATTTTTTTGTGTATGGGTGGTCCCGGGGATCGAACCCACTACCTTGGCGTTACAAGCGCTGTGCTCTACCAGCTGAGCTACAGAGGACCACCATAATCTACAATACTTTCTTGATCCTTACCTAAATCAATCCAAGTTCATTTCACAAACATTTATTTGACTACCATTCTCTTTGGGATATATAGTACTTTCCTTATGGAACATATGAACACCTTAGTGTCCTTACCATATTCATTTTTCTCCAACGTCATGATCTGATTCAAGTGGTTAGTCACTCAGTCAATGTTTCTGGTTCGCCACCAGTCAGTGCTGTAAAACCAAACTGACAATATTTAATCTGCTTGCTGACTCAACATCAATGTCTGTTCACCATTTCACTTGACTCACCCTTTTACCGTTTTTTGTGATTAACTGTGTTTTCCTCCAATATTGAACCATTTCCCAGCATGAAGAATGTGTGCTCTGCATTGGATCGGTATGAATCAATGATCTGGCAAGATAAAAAATAAATACAATGAATGGCTCCTGCATTTTTAATGATTATACAGATAATACAGACAGAACAGGTAGAGGGAAAAACACACACTGATCCCCTACCAGATCAAACCCATCCCAACACCCCATGCTCTAACAGAACACACTGATCCCCTACCAGATCAAACCCACCCCAACCCCCCCATGCTGCAACAGAGTCCCACCCCAAAACCAGACTTAAAGCAGGTATGATATAGAATTTGAGTAATATAATAAAAAATTTAACAAATAATCAGATATAATCAAACATAAAGTAAGCAGGAGTAAAAATAGTGATATGAATTCTAATTTGGGTTGGTTTATGAAGTTGTGAAATTAGCTGGGTCCATGTCTTCTACAAAGGATAGGAAATGAGGCCAGATATTATACAGTGAGGGGAAAAAAGTATTTCCCTGCTGATTATGTACGTTTGCCCACTGACAAAGACATGATCAGTCTATAATTTTAATGGTAGGTTTATTTGAATAGTGAGAGACAGAATAACAACAAAAAATCCAGAAAAACGCATGTAAAAAATGTTATAAATTGATTTGCATTTTAATGAGGGAAATAAGTATTTGACCCCCTCTCAATCAGAAAGATTTCTTGCTCCCAGGTGTCTTTTATACAGGTAACGAGCTGAGATTAGGAGCACACTCTTAAAGGGAGTGCTCCTAATGTCAGCTTGTTACCTGTATAAAAGACACCTGTCCACAGAAGCAATCAATCAATCAGATTCCAAACTCTCCACCATGGCCAAGACCAAAGAGCTCTCCAAGGATGTCAGGGACAAAATTGTAGACCTACACAAGGCTGGAATGGGCTACAAGACCATGCCAAGCAGCTTGGTGAGAAGGTGACAACAGTTGGTGTGATTATTCGCAAATGGAAGAAACACAAAATAACTGTCAATCTCCCTCGGCCTGGGGCTCCATGCAAGATCTCACCTTGTGGAGTTGCAATGATCATGAGAACGGTGAGGAATCAGCCCAAAACTACACGGGAGGATCTTGTCAGTGATCTCAAGGCAGCTGGGACCATAGTCACCAAGAAAACAATTGGTAACACACTACGCCGTGAAGGACTGAAATCCTGCAGCGCCCGCAAGGTCCCCCTGCTCAAGAAAGCACATATACAGGGCCATCTGAAGTTTGCCAATGAACATCTGAATGATTCAGAGGAGAACTGGGTAAAAGTGTTGTGGTCAGATGAGACCAAAATCGAGCTCTTGGGCATTTTACATTTACATTTTTAGTCATTTAGCAGACGCTCTTATCCAGAGCGACTTACAGTTAGTGAGTACATACATCATTTTTTATTTTTTTTATACTATACTGGCCCCCCATGGGAATCGAACCCACAACCCTGGCATTGCAAACGCCATGCTCTACCAATTGAGCTACATCCCTGCCGGTCATTCCCTCCCCTACCCTGGACGACGCTGAGCCAATTGTGCGCCGCCCTATGAGTCTCCCGGTCGCGGCCGGCTACGACAGAGCCTGGATTCTTTTTTTATTTATTTATTTATTTTTATTTCACCTTTATTTAACCAGGTAAGCCAGTTGAGAACAGGTTCTCATTTACAACTGCGACCTGGCCAAGATAAAGCATAGTAGTGCAATAAAACAACAACACAGAGTTACATATGGGGTAAAAAACATAAAGTCAGAAATACAACAGAAAATATATATACAGTGTGTGCAAATGTAGCAAGTTATGGAGGTAAGGCAATAAATAGGCTATAGTGCAGAATAATTACAATAGTATTAACACTGGAATGCTAGATGTGCAAGAGATTATGTGCAAATAGAGATACTGGGGTGCAAATGAGCAAAATAAATAACAATAACAATAAATAACAATAACAATTCGAACCAGGATCTCTAGTGGCACAGCTAGCACTGCGATGCAGTGCCTTAGACCACTGCGCCACTCGGGAGGCATCAACTCAACTCGTCGTGTTTGGAGGAGGAGGAATGCTGCCTATGACCCCAAGAACACCATCCCCACCGTCAAACATGGAGGTGGAAACATTATGCTTTGGGGGTGTTTTTCTGCTAAGGGGACAGGACAACTTCACCGCATCAAAGGGATGATGGACGGGGCCATGTACCGTCAAATCTTGGGTGCGAACCTCCTTCCCTCAGCCAGGGCATTGAAATGGGTCGTGGCTGATGGGTATTCCAGCATGACAATGACCCAAAACACACGGCCAAGGCAACAAAGGAGTGGCTCAAGAAGAGGCACATTAAGGTCCTGGAGTGGCCTAGCCAGTCTCCAGACCTTAATCCCATAGAAAATCTGTGGAGGGAGCTGAAGGTTCGAGTTGCCAAACGTCAGCCTCGAAACCTTAATGACTTGGAGAAGATCTGCAAAGAGGAGTGGAACAAAATCCCTCCTGAGATGTGTGCAAACCTGGTGGCCAACTACAAGAAACGTCTGACCTCTGTGATTGCCAACAAGGGTTTTGCCACCAAGTACTAAGTCATGTTTTGCAGATGGGTCAAATACTTATTTCCCTCATTAAAATGCAAATTAATTTATAACATTTTTGACATGCGTTTTTCTGGATATTTTTGTTGTTATTCTGTCTCTCACTGTTCAAATAAACCTACCATTAAAATTATAGACTGATCATGTCTTTGTCAGTGGGCAAACGTACAAAATCAGCAGGGGATCAAATACTTTTTTCCCTCACTGTAGAATATAATTGCAGATCCACTAATGGGAGGAGCACATTTTCTCTAGCTTGAGATGTTGCATGACTTCCTTTATCCAATGGCTAAAAGTAGGAGGAAACCGATCCTTCACAGCCATTCAGGTTTGATAATAGCATGCAGTGTCTCTAAAGCACTCAGGCTGACACACTAAATCCAATATGTTTACCTTATTTTCAGCACTTCTGCTGGGCTAGAATGGGGTTTGAAACATTAAGAAGAGCAAGGAACTATTCTCTGTCACCCAAATTACATGATACCTGGACTGATTTTGCAATGTACCGAAATGTACTGCATGGTGTTTCTATGAAACTGAAATAGAACACATTCTTGGCAGATGTGGCACATTCTTGGAAGATTTAATTCAATTAGCTATGATCAATTAGCTTTGATGATTTCCTTGTGGCCCAGCACACAGTTTGACGTACATCCGTGTTCATTAGGGCTATGATCTGTGTTTGTTGTCAGGTTGCTATGACAGCCTAAGCCACTGATATACAGTGCCTTGCAAAAGTATTCATCCCCCTTGGCGTTTTTCCTATTTTGTTGCATTACAACCTGTAATTTAAATGGATTTTTATTTGGATTCCATATAATGGACATACACTAAATAGTCCAAATTGGTGAAGTCAAATGAAAAAAATAACTTGTTTGTGGTGCGTGCATATGTATTCCGCTATGCTATGAAGCCCCTAAATAAGATCTGGTGCAACCAATTACCTTCAGAAGTCACATAATTAGTTAAATAAAGTCCACCTGTGTGCAATCTAAGTGTCACATGATCTGTCACATGATCTCAGTATACAGTTGAAGTCGGAAGTTTACATACACTAAGGTTGGAGTCATTAAAACTCGTTTTTCAACCACTCCACAAATTTATTTTAACAAACTATAGTTTTGGCAAGTCGGTTAGGACATCTACTTTGTGCATGACACAAGTAATTTTTCCAACAATTGTTTACAGACAGATTATTTCACTTATAATTCACTGTATCACAATTCCAGTGGGTCAGAAGTTTACATACACTAAGTTGACTGTGCCTTTAAACAGCTTGGAAAATTCCAGAAAATGATGTCATGGCTTTAGAAGCTTCTGATAGGCTAATTGACATCATTTCAGTCACTCCATCATTGGAGGTGTACCCGTGGATGTATTTCAAGGCCTACCTTCAAACTCAGTACCTCTTTGCTTGACATCATGGGAAAATCAAAAGAAATCAGCCAAGACCTCAGAAAAATTATTGTAGGCCTCCATAAGTCTGGTTCATCCTTGGGAGCAATTTCCAAACGCCTGAAGGTACCACGTTCATCTGTACAAACAATAGTATGCAAGTATAAACACCATGGGACCACGCGGCCGTCATACCGCTCAGGAAGGAGACGCGTTCTGTCTCCTAGAGATGAACGTATTTTGGTGCGAAAAGTGCAAATAAATCCCAGAACAACAGCAAAGGACCTTGTGAAGATGCTGGAAGAAACGGGTACAAAAGTATCTATATTCACAGTAAAACGAGTCCTATATCGACATACCCTGAAAGGCCGCTCAGCAAGGAAGAAGCCACTGCTCCAAAACCGCCATAAAAAAGCCAGACTACGGTTTGCAGCTGCACATGGGGACAAAGATCGTACTTTTTGGAGAAATGTCCTCTGGTCTGATGAAACAAAAATAGAACTGTTTGGCCATAATGACCATCGTTATGTTTGGAGGAAAAAGGGGGACAGTGTCAAGGCGTGCTGTAGGTGCAGTGGCGGAATCAAACGCAGGATGCAGACGGATAATCCAACAGACTTGTATTAAGCCGAAACACGGCAAACGGACAACACTTGCCCGAAGGCGAAATACGCACGAAGGCGAAAAATAAACAAACAGCGCACAAACAGGTGCGGAAACTCCAGCGCAGTGGAGAGAAGCTCAACCGAGCAAAAACACGTCTGACAACAATCAATAATACACAACACCTGACAAACACAACGGGAACTAAATAGGACACTAATGACACTAAATGAAAACAGGTGTGACAACACTCAGACAAAAGCAAACGAACATGAAACATACAACGGTGGCAGCTAGTATTCCGGAGACAACGAACGCCGAAGCCTGCCCGAACAAGGGAGAGAGGCAGCCTCGGCCGAAACCGTGACAGTACCCCCCCCCTTGACGCGCGGCTCCAGACGTGCGCTGACTCCGGCCTCGGGGACGACCCGGAGGACGCGGAGCCGGGCGCGTCGGGCGCCCACGATGGAATTCCGTCAGGAGAGACGGGTCCAAAATGTCACTCCTCGGCACCCAGCACCGCTCCTCCGGACCGTACCCCTCCCACTCCACTAGATACTGGAGACCCCCCATCCGACGTCTCGAATCCAAGATGGACCTCACGGAGTACGCCGGTGCCCCCTAGATGTCCAATGGGGAGGGAGGAGTCTCCCTGATCTCACTGTCTTGGAGTGGGCCAGCTACCACCGGCCTGAGAAGGGACACATGGAACGAGGGGTTAATACTTTTATATTCAACAGGTAGCTGTAATTTATAACACACCTCGTTCAACCTTCCCAGGACTTTAAATGGCCCTACAAACCGCCGACCCAGTTTCCGACAGGGCAGGCGGAGGGGCAGGTTCCTGGTAGAGAGCCAGACTCGATCACCAGGTGCGTACACCGGTCCCTCACTGCGGTGGAGATCAGCGCTCGCCTTATGACGTCGGAGGGCCCGCTGCAGGTGGACGTGTGCAGCGTTCCATGTCTCCTCCGAGCGCCTCGCCCACTCATCCACCGCAGGAGCCTCGATCTGGCTCTGCTGCCAGGGTGCCAGAACCGGCTGGTAACCTAACACATATTGGAAAGGGGTTAGGTTAGTGGAGGAATGGCGTAGGGAATTCTGGGCCATTTCGGCCCAGGGAACGTACCTTGCCCACTCCTCCGGCCGGTCCTGGCAGTATGTTCTAAGAAACCTGCCCACATCCTGGTTTACACGTTCCACCTGCCCATTACTCTCCGGGTGGTAACCCGAGGTGAGGCTCACCGAGACCCCCCAACCGCTCCATAAAGGCCCTCCAGACTCTGGAGGTAAATTGGGGACCCCGATCAGACACAATATCCTCGGGTACCCGTAGTGCCGGAACACATGGGTGAATAGGGCTTCGGCAGTTTGCAGGGCGGTAGGAAGGCCCGGCATGGGGAGCAAACGACAGGCCTTAGAAAACCGGTCCACAACGACCAGTATAGTGGTATTCCCCTGTGAAGGAGGAAGGTCAGTAAGGGAAATCCACCGAGAGGTGGGACCATGGTCGTTGTGGCACGGGCAGGGTAGTAACTTACCCCTAGGCAGATGTCTAGGCGCCTTACACTGGGCGCACACCGAGCAGGAGGAAACATAAACCCTCACATCCCTTGCCAACGTGGGCCACCAGTACTTGGCACTAAGACAGTGCACTGTCCGGCCGATACCCGGATGTCCAGAGGAGGGTGACGTGTGAGCCCAATAGATCAATCGATCCCGAACCTCGAGCGGAACGTACTTCCCGACCCTCCGGGCACTGTGGTGGACTAGGGTCGGTGCGTACCGCCCGCTCGAGCTCAGCATCGACCTCCCACACTACCGGTGCCACCAGACACGACTCCGGCAGTATGGGAGTGGGCTCCACGGACCTCTCCTCCGTGTCATACCGCCGAGACAGCGCATCTGCCTTACCATTCTGTGACCCAGGGATGTACGTGATCTTAAAAGTAAACCTGGTCAAGAACATATTCCATCTTGCCTGGCGAGGGTTCAACCTCCTCGCTGCCCGGATGTACTCCAGGTTACGGTGGTCTGTCAAAATGAGGAAAGGGTGTTGAGCCCCCTCAAGCCAGTGCCTCCACACCTTTAGGGCCTGTACCACGGCTAACAGCTCCCTGTCCCCTACGTCATAGTTCCGCTCCGCCGGACTGAGCTTCTTAGAATAAAAGGCACAGGGGCGGAGTTTAGGGTGGCGCGCCAGACCGTTGTGAAAGCACGGCTCCTAGACCGGCCTCTGACGCGTCCACCTCTACCTGGAACGGCAAAGAGGGATCCGGATGCGCCAGCACCGGGGCCGAGGTAAACAGGTCCTTCAGCCTCCCAAACGCCCCTGTCCGCCTCGGCCGACCACTGCAGACGCACCGGACCCCTTCAAAAGAGACGTGATGGGAGCTGCCACCTGTCCAAAACCCCCGGATAAACCTCCGGTAGTAATTCGCAAACCCCAAAAACTGCTGCACCTCCTTCACAGTGGTTGGTGTTTGCCAATTACGCACGGCCGACACCCGGTCTACCTCCATCTTCACCCCTGACGCAGACAACTGATACCCCCAAAAAAGGAGACCGACTCCTGGAAAAACAGACACTTCTCTGCCTTCACATACAGGTCGTGCTCCACCAGCCTCCGCAACACTCTACGCACCAGGGCCACATGCTCGACACGGGTAGGCGAGTACACGAAATGTCATCAATGTACACAACCACCCCCTGCCCCTGCATGTCCCTGAAGATCTCATCCACGAATGATTGGAAAACTGACGGAGCGTTCATCAACCCGTATGGCATGACCAGATACTGTAATGGCCCGAGGTGGTACTAAAGGCTGTCTTCCATTCATCGCCCCTACCTGATGCGCACCAAGTTGTACGCGCTCCTGAGATCTAATTTAGTGAAGAAACGCGCCCCATGCAACGACTCAGTCATGGTCGCAATCAGCGGGAGTGGATAACTGTACTTCATTGTAATCTGATTGAGACCACGGTAATCGATGCACGGGCGCAAACCACCATCCTTTTTCTTCACAAAAAGAAACTCGAGGACGCAGGGGAAGTGGAAGGCCGTATGTATCCTTGTCTCAGAGATTCTTCTATGTAAGTCTCCATAGCTTTCTTCTCCTCTTGAGACAGAGGATACACATGGCTCCGTGGGAGCGCAGCTCCTGCCTGGAGGTCTATCGCACAATCTCCCTGCCTATGGGGCGGCAACTGCGTCGCCCTCGCCTTACTAAACGCAATAGCCAAATCCCCATACTCAGGGGGAACGTGCAATGCGGGCACCTGGTTTGGACTCTCCACCGAGGTAGCCCCTACGGAAACGCCCAAACATCTACCCACACACTGAGCAGACCACTCCATCAGAGCCCTCTCCTGCCACGAAATGGATGGGTTATGGGTACTCAACCAGGGCATGCCCAGCACCACCGGATACGCAGGAGAGTCAATCAGAAATAGCTGAATCATCTCCTGATGACCCCCCTGCGCACACATCCTAAGTGGCGCCGTGACCTCCCTGATCAAGCCCGTACCCAACGGACGGCTATCTAGGGCATGAACGGGGAAAGGAACATCAACAGGAAGAAGGGGGAATCCCTAACGCTAAACAAAACTTTTTATCAATAAAATTCCCAGCCGCGCCTGAATCTACCAGCGCCTTATGCTGGGAATGAGGTGCTACCTGTGGAAAACGCACAGGCATACAAAAATGTGCAACAGAGAGCTCTGGGTGAGTGGGGCGCCTACTCACCTGGAGGGAATCCCCAGTGCGGGACCTGTCGTCCTCTCCCCTAGGAGGCCATCCCCAGCACCTAGCCGCGGTGTGTCCTCCCCGACCACAGTTGGTGCAAGGGATGGACCCCCTAGTAAGCCGACCCCTCCTCTCTCTAGCGCCAGCGCCCCGAGCTCCATGGGGCACGGCTCGGAAGCGCTGGAGGGTGAAATGGACGGACCCCCTCGGAACGCCCCGCGGGTAGCTAGCAGGTTATCCAGCCTGATGGACATGTCGACCAACTGGTCAAACGTGAGGCTGGTGTCCCTACAGGCCAGCTCCCGACGGACGTCCTCTC
The DNA here is from genome assembly GCF_020615455.1 of Coregonus clupeaformis. Taxonomy (NCBI): domain Eukaryota; kingdom Metazoa; phylum Chordata; class Actinopteri; order Salmoniformes; family Salmonidae; genus Coregonus; species Coregonus clupeaformis. The sequence goes on along the minus strand of NW_025533527.1, from coordinate 296,622 downwards.
GTAGACTACACCTGTAGTGATCGGCGAGGGGCCCGATCATTCCACCCTGCATCTGCCGCTAGAGTACGGAATTCGAGGGTGAACTCCTGAGCACTCCTCCTCCCTGCCGGAGGAAGACCAGACGCTCCCCCGCCGCTTTCCCCTCCGGGGATGGTCAAACACCGCCTTGAAGCGGCGGGAGAACTTCGTTGTACGTTATGGTGTCCGCGTCGATCCTCCTCCACCTCGCGTTGGCCCATTCCAACGCCTTCCCGGACAGGCAGGGAGATCAGGCGGACACGCTCTCATGTCCCGAGGGCGCCGGATGCACGGTGGCCAGGTACAGCTCCACCTGGAGAAGGAAACCCTGGCACCCGGCCGCGGTCCCATCGTAAGCCCTCGGGAGCGAGAGTCGGACTCCTCGGGGTTCTGGTGCGGGAATAGGCTGACTGGCCGATGGTGCTGGCACGGAGGGTGGCGGTGGAGGCGTCCCCCAGCCTCGGATGGTGGTGATCACCTCCTGCAGTGCGGTCCCCATCTGCAGGATCTGGTCCCCTTGCTCCCGGACCCTGTCCTCCAGAGTCGCCTGGGCTGCTGCGGCTCCTGCTGATTCCATTGTGGTGTATTATTCTGTCAAGGCGTGCTGTAGGTGCAGTGGCGGAATCAAACGCAGGACGCAGACGGATAATCCAACAGACTTGTATTAAGCCGAAACACGGCAAACGGACAACACTTGCCCGAAGGCGAAATACGCACGAAGGCGAAAAAGAAACAAACAGCGCACAAACAGGTGCGGAAACTCCAGCGCAGTGGAGAGAAGCTCAACCGAGCGAAAACACGTCTGACAACAATCAATAATACACAACACCTGACAAACACAACGGGAACTAAATAGGACACTAATGACACTAAATGAAAACAGGTGTGACAACACTCAGACAAAAGCAAACGAACATGAAACATACAACGGTGGCAGCTACTATTCCGGAGACAACGAACGCCGAAGCCTGCCCGAACAAGGGAGAGAGGCAGCCTCGGCCGAAACCGTGACAGACAGCTTGCAAGCCGAAGAACACCATCCCAACCGTGAAGCATGGGGGTGGCAGCATCATGCTGTTGGGGTGCTTTGCTGCAGGAGGGACTGGTGCACTTCACAAAATAGATTGCATCATGAGGAAGGAAAATTATGTGGATATATTGAAGCAACATCTCAAGACATCAGTCAGGAAGTTAAAGCTTGGTCACAAATGGGTCTTCCAAATGGACAATGACCCCAAGCATACTTCCAAAGTTGTGGCAAAATGGCTTAAGGACAACAAAGTCAAGGTATTGGAGTGGCCATCACAAAGCTCTGACCTCAATCCTATAGAAAATATGTGGGCAGAACTGAAAAAGCGTGTGCGAGCAAGGAGGCCTACAAACCTGACTGTTACACCAGTTCTGTCAGGAGGAATGGGCCAAATTTCACCCAACTTATTGTGGGAAGCTTGTGGAAGGCTACCCGAAACGTTAGACCCAAGTTAAACAATTTAAAGGCAATGCAACCAAATAATAATTGAGTGTATGTAAACTTCTGACCCACTGGGAATGTGATGAAAGAAATAAAAGCTGAAATAAATCATTCTCTCTACTATTATTCTGACATTTCACATCCTTAACATAAAGTGGTGCTCCTAACTGACCTAAAACAGGGAATTGTTACAAGGATTAAATGTCAGGAATTGTGAAAAACTGAGTTTAAATGTATTTGGCTAAGGTGTATGTAAACTTCCGACTTCAACTGTACATCATGTGTTTCTAAAATGTATCTCAAGTTTTAATGTCACAGTGAAATGCCTTTCTTAAAGCTCCAAACCCCAAAATGCCATAATCAATATCAATGGAGCACTAAAAATAACAAGGTAGAACAAAAATACACAACAAATAAAAATAAGAAGTAAGAACATGTGAAAGTAAGAAGCTATATACAGGGTCAGTTCCAATACCATATTAACAATGTGGAGGGATACTGGATCGATAGAGGTAGATATGTATAGGGGTAGGGTGACTAGGCTTCAGGATATATGATAAACAGAGTAGCAGCAGCGTAAATGATTGTGTGTGTGTGTGTGTGTGTGTGTGTGTGTGTGTGTACGTGCGTGTGTGTGTGTGTGCATACAGACGGTGCAGAAATAAAACACAAGGGTCAACTCAGTCTGTGTAGCCATTCTGTTAGATATTTAGCAGTCTTATGGCTTGGGGATAGAAGCTGTTCAGGAGCCTGTTGGTGTCAGACTTGATGCACCGGTACCGCTTGCCATGCGGCAGCAGAGAGAACAGTCTATTGCTTGGGTGGTTGGAGTCTAAAGATTTTACGGGCGTTCCTTTCACACTGCCTGATGTAGAGATACTGGATGGCAGGGAGCTCGGCCCCAGTGATGTACTGGGCTGTCCGCACCACCCACTGTAGCGCCATGCGATCGAGGGTGGTGCTGTTGCCATACCAAGCAGTGATGCAGCCAGTCAAGACGCTCTCAATGGTGCAGCCTGTACAACTTTTGGAGGATTTGAGGGACCATGCCAAACTTTTTCAAGCTCCTGAGGGGGAAGAGGCGCTGTCGCGCCTTCTTCACGACTGTGCGCGTGTGAGTGGACCATTTTAATTATTAGTGATTTGGACACCGAGGAACTTGAAGCTCTTGACCTGCTCCACTGCAGCCCCGTCAATGTGGATGGGGGTGTGCTTGTATGCAAATTAAAGTGGGTCTAGGGTGTCTGGGATGATGGAGTTGATGTGTGCCGTAACCAGCCTTTCAAAGCACTTAATGATTACAGATGTGAGTGCTACAGGGTGGTAGTCATTGTGGCATGAAGCCATCTTAAGACATGTGGGGATTACAGACTGGGACAAGGAGAGGTTGAAAATGACCTTGAATATACGTGCCAGATGATCTGCGCATGCTCTGAGAATGCGCCCTGGAATACTGTCCAGCCCCGCGGCCTTGCGAGTATTAAACCTGATTAAAGACTTTACTCATGTTGGCCTCGGAGAGCGAGAGGGAAATTAGAGATTTCCTACTGGAGTGCCAACTGGTGGGGTAAAGAAAAAACTACAACCTGGGTTCAAATTATTTTAAATACATTAACTGTGCGTAATTGAGCCTGCCTGATGCAATGGAACCAATGGAATAATCCCAAAACTGCAAACCCTGACCATCCAAGCAGACTCAATCTGTTGCTCTAAGTATTTCAAAGAAAACAAGTACTATTTGAACCCAGGCTTGATGACTGACTATTGGTCTTGGGACTTCACTGGCTGGGTTTAGAAGTCTTTTTACCTTTGAATCTCTCATTTCCCTTACATGTATGATACTATAATTCACTTTACTTGAAAGCAGCCGGATGCAGAGATAATTATGCAAGATGATGCCCTGGAAAATGTATTACAGTTCAATTAGAGTTCTGCCACGGTGTTCCTGTGAGAAAGCAGTCCAGCCACTCTTCTATTCACCACTACAAGCCATCTCAGTGATAATGCCTAGACGGAAAATGTTCTCAAATATAGTGTAGGAGGTAATCATAGGTGAACGTCAATGCATATGACCTAATTTTACAACATCCCAAGGCAGCTGCACAAGTGACGGGTGATTCTGTGGCTAATGCAGACAGGCATAATTGTCTCTGTGCTGTAAATGACTCTATTAGAAGAATACTTTGGGGGCTTCTTTAATTAAACTTCTCTGGCTTTCAGGTCTTTTCAATTACAAGCCTAAAAAACAGCCATTTGCCATCATTAAATGAGGATGTTTTTCACTTTTTTTTAATTTCAGGGTAGTGCTTGTGGAGAATATTCCAGAAGATGTTACCTTCTCTGAGAATGGTACGGCCCACCTCCCCCTCTCTGCTGGGCTGCACAGCCTGTTGGACATGGCCGTGGCTGGTCACTCTGTGGAGATTGTGTCACCTCAATGGAACCTGAACTCCTCCGACTATGAATCCAGCTTCCTACAATCTTCTAGGCAGGTAAGCAAAGCAACCAATCAGGTAGCCCCCCAGGCCAAGTAAAGCATTACTGTTTATCACACCTAGCCATAACGCTTACTTTACGTTGCAGTTTTACTTATGGTATTTTTCTTGTCAACAAAACCTGTTTTATTGGAAGATGCTCATTACTGTTCTTCCACCAAGAATACAAATAATGTACGTTTTATTGTCACATGCACAAGTACAGTAAAATGCTTAACTTGCAAGCTCTCCCCAACAGTGCACTTATCAATAAAATAGAATAACTAATTTTTTTTAAGTACCCTACCGGTCAAAAGTTTTAGAACACCTACTCATTTCAAGGGTTTTTCTTTATTTTTACTATTTTCTACATTGTAGAATAATAGTGAAGACATCAAAACTATGAAATAACACATATGGAATCATGTAGTAGCCAAAAAAGTGTTAAATAAATCAAAATATATTTTATATTTGAGATTCTTCAAATAGCCACCCTTTGCTTTGATGACAGCTTTGCACACTCGTGTCATTCTCTCAACCAGCTTCATGAGGTAGTCACCTGGAATGCATTTCAATTAACAGGTGTGCCGCCTTAAAAGTTAATTTGTGGAATTGCTTTCCTTCTTAATCCATTTGAGCCAATCAGTTGAGTTGTGACGAGGGGGGGGTATACAGAAGATAGCCCTATTTGGTAAAATACCAAATCCATATTATGGCAAGAACAGCTCAAATAAGCAAAGAGAAACGTCAGTCCATCATTACTTTAAAACATGAAGGTCAGTCAATACGGAACATTTCTAGAACTTTGGAATTTTCTTCAAGTGCAGTTGCAAAAACCATCAATCGCTATGATGAAACTGGCTCTCATGAGGACCGCCACAGGCATGGAAGACCCAGAGTTACCTCTGCTGCAGAGGATAAGAGTTTAATAAATAAATGCTTCACAGAGTTCAAGTAACAGACACATCTCAACATCAACTGTTCAGAGGAGACTGTGTGAATCAGGCCTTCATGGTCGAATTGCTGCAAAGAAACCACTACTAAAGGACACCAATAGGAAGAAGAGACTTACTTGGGCCAAGAAACACGAGCAATGGACATTAGACTAGTGGAAATGTGTCCAAATTTGAGATTTTTGGTTCCAACCGCTGTGTCTTTGTGAGACGCGGTGTGGGTGAACGGATGATCTCTGCATGTGTATTTCCCACCGTAAAGCATGGAGGAGGTGGTGTTATGGTGTGGGGGTGCTTTGCTGGTGAGACTGTCTGTGATTTATTTAGAATTCAAGGCACACTTAACCAGCATGGCTACCACAGCATTTTGCAGCGATACGCCATCCCATCTGGTTTGGGCTTAGTGGGACTATCATTTGTTTTTCAACAGGACAATGACCCAACACACCTCCAGGCTGTGTAAGTGCTATTTTACCAAGAAGGAGGGTGATGGAGTGCTGCATCAGGTGACCTGGACTCCACAATCCCTCGACCTCAACCCAATTGAGATGGTTTGGGATGAGTCGGACCGCAGAGTGAAGGAAAAGCAGCCAACAAGTGCTCAGCATATATGTGGGAACTCCTTCAAGACTCTTGGAAAAGCATTCTAGGTGAAGCTGGTTCAGAGAATGCCAAGAGTGTGCAAAGCTGTCATCAAGGCAAAGGGTGGCTATTTGAAGAATCTCAAATATAAAATGTGTTTTGATTTGTTTAACACTTTTTTGGTTACTACATGATTCCATATGTGTTATTTCATAGTTTTGATGTCTTCACTATTATTCTACAATGTAGAAAATAGTTAAAAAAAAAAAAAAAAAAAAAAACTTGAATGAGTAGGTGTTCTAAAACTTTTGACCGGTTGTGTATATAATAAAGAAAACAAGTAATAAGAGAAAGCGATATCCAGGGAGTATATATGCTGTCTTGTTCACCTTATTCCACCTGCTTTGATTTCTTGTTGCTTCAAAGATCAGCCTTAAGTCCAGTCTTATCGATCTCTCACACATTGGCTTTATAGACTTATGCAGAATGGGTATGGCCTTTTTTCTGCCAGAATGTGCCATTAGTAGGTTGCAGGCAAAGCCGAGCCCATCCATTGTGGACGGCCATTAGCACTCAAACACCCCTGCTTAAGAGGCTAAAGTTACACTGGGGTTTGGCTAAAATGGCGGCGTTGAGGTTTGGACAGCCCCTGTATCTACCCACTGGCGTTTACTTCATTGGGCCTAATGGCACCCCTTGGCAGTTTAACTGGAGAGAAATTGCACTTGGGAGGCCTCCAGGCTACACAAACCTAATCGCTGGAGCCTGGCCCAATGTTAAAAATGGAATTAAAATAAAATGCATTTTTTTGTTTTTGGTAAATAAAAACACTAAAATAATATAATATAATATGCCATTTAGCAGACGCTTTTATCCAAAGCGAGCGACTTAGTCATGTGTGCATACATTTTTACGTATGGGTGGTCCCGAGGATCGAACCCACTACCCTGGCGTGACAAGCACCATGCTCTACCAATTGAGCTACAGAGGACCACAAGGACCACCAGGAATTCAGCTAAAAAGGAATTTTAATTTAGGAAATCTGTTCCAAAGTATTCCCACGAATAAAAAGAGATACATACACTATATATACAAAAGTATGTGGACACCTCTTCAAATTAGTGGGTTCGGCTATTTCAGCCACACCCATTGCTGACAGGTGTATAAAATAGATTACTCAGTCATGCAATCTCCATAGACAAACATTGGCAGTAGAATGGCCTTACTGAAGAGCTCAGTGACTTTCAACGTGGCACCGTCATAGGATGCCACCTTCCAACAAGTCAGTTAGTTAAATTTCTGCCCTGCTAGAGCTGCCCGGTCAACTGTAAGTGCTGGTATTGTGAAGTGGAAACGTCTAGGAGCAACAACGGCTCAGCCGCAAAGTGGTAGGCCACACAAGCTCACAGAACAAGACCGTCGAATGCTGAAGCGCGTAGCGCATAAAATTGTCTGTCCTCGGTTGCAAAACTCACTACCGAGTTCCAAACTGCCTCTGGAAACAACGTCAGTACAATAAGCGTTCGTCGGGAGCATCATGAAATGGGTTTCCATGGCCGAGCAGCCACACACAAGCCTAAGATCACCATGCGCAATGCCAAGTGTTGGCTGGAGTGGTGTAAAGCTCGCCGCCATCGGACTCTGGAGTAGTGGAAACGCGTTCTCTGGAGTGATGAATCACGCTTCACAATCTGGCAGTCCGATGGACGAATCTGGGTTTGGTGGATGCCAGGAGAACGCTAGCTTCCCCAATGCATAGTGCCAACTGTAAAGCTTGGTGGAGGAGGAATAATTCGTCTGGGGCTGTTTTTCATGGTTCGGGATAGGCCCCTTAGCTCCAGTGAAGGGAAATCTTAACGCTACAGCATACAATGACATTCTAGATGATTCTGTGCTTACAACTTTGTGGGGAACAGTTTGGGGAAGGCTCTTTCCTGTTTCAGCATGACAATGCCCCGTGCACAAAGCAAGGTCCATACAGAAATGGTTTGTCGAGATCGGTGTGGAAGAACTTGACTATCCTGCACAGAGCCCGGACCTCAACCCCATCGAACACCTTTGGGATGAATTGGAACGTAGACTGCGAGACAGGCCTAATCACCCAACATCAGTGCCCGACCTCACTAATGCTCTTGTGGCTGAATGGAAGCAAGTCCCGGCAGCAATGTTCCAACATCTAGTGGAAAGCCTTCCCAGAAGAGTGGAGGCTGTTATAGCAGCAAAGGGGGGACCAACTCCATATTAATGCCCATGATTTTGGAATGAGATGTTCGACGAGTAGGTGTCCATATACTTTTGGTCATGTAGTGTATGATTGTGTCTCAATGTAATCTAGGTATGAAATTGTTAGTTTCAAATACAATATATTTTTGGACTTACTTGTGGTCATTTTGCAGTGTAGAAATTATTATAATTATGTTCCGGCCCCCGACCATCCGCTATGACAAAACGGCCTGTGGCTGAATCTAGTTGCCTACCCCTGACCTATGATGATCCTATTGATTTGTGTTCTTGGTTACAGGGTCAGGCTTTGCTGCAAAGACTGCAGGGTCTGAAGAAGAAGGGAATCAATTTGAAGATCGCCAGTGGAATGATCAACTCTGTAGAGCTCAAGAGCCTGTCTCGTCACAGTGAGTTATGTTGTCAACCACAACATCAGAGCTACATTTACATTCCATATACAGTATATTGCCACTATATAGAAAATACTGGATATTGCAGAGTATTATAGTGAACGGTGGTGCAAGGAAGCGAACCCAGGTCGCTGGCGTGAAAGGCAAACACCCTACGCATCGCACCAATAGGGTTAACCCTATTGCCGTGATGCCTGTTGACGTGACGTTTCAAGCCAGTGACCAGGGTTCACTTCCCTCCCTCACCGTTCGCTACAATTGTGTCAGAAGTGGGATGACGGCTGTGAGGCTATCGGAATGCACGGCCCGGACGTGTGAGGGGGCTGAGTAGTCAAATCACAGGAACTTGCCTTCCCGTTCAGAGGGGGCAGTGTAGCGATCCTCGCTATATGAGCCACGTTACAATTGCCACCAGGTGGGTTGACCCTATCGAACCCACAACCCTGGCGTTGCAATAACATTCAGTATCAAAAATATGCAAAAATAGAGAAAATCAGAAAGGGTGCAAATACTTTTTCACAGCACTGTACAATCAAATGTTGAGATTTCTATCTCTGTCGTTTTCTGTCTTTTCCTACATGTGTAGGTGAGGTACACTACATTAACATGACAGCCCTGACCAAAGGCTTTCTGCACTCTTCTTTCTGGGTGGTGGACAGGCAGCACATCTACATCGGCAGCGCCACCATGGACTGGCGATCACTGTCCACGGTATCTTAGTATATTCACTCCATTATATTACCTACCTGTGTATATTTCTGTAACGTTTATTCTCCATTCAATGAGACCAGTCCACCTATGAGTACACCTCATACTGACTAATATGTTCCATACCTTGATTGCATAAACACTTTTACCAACCTACTGTGTACACAAAACCAGTTTTTGATTTTGAGGTCTGATATTTTGCAGGCATCTTCTCTGGGGATTGTCCAATGACTCGGCAATCAATATTTATCCAAACACTGCTATTTACACTAGGAGAACAGCATCCATTAATTGGCTCAGGTTGCACAAACATCCTGAATATGAAAGAGATGCAACTTTATAGTTGGCAGAAAACGTCACCTTTTAACGTGCATACTTTTAAGGACAATACTGAATTAATTGAGTGGGGACAAAAAGGGAATGTGGACTTTCTTTCATGTGCTGCTCAAAGCTGAAAAAGTACAAAGGTTAATTAAAGTGTGACCCCATTCACCATACCTAGCCAGTCTATCTTTATCACTTCACTGAAATAAACCTTTGCTTGAGAAGTGCATCACTTGAAACCCCGCTGTGAGTGGTGATGGGAGAGGCCTGGTGGAGTCCCTGCCTTGTTCAGGGCCAGAGGAGGGCAGAAGATGATGGGCTGGAGGGGAGAGGAGTAATGGGCTGTGGAGAGGAAACAAGAACGAGGGAGGGAGGGAGAAGGGGAAATTGAAGTGTGGGGAGTAGGAGATGGGAGGAGAGGGGGTGGGAAAGGGGGAATGGAAGGAGAGGAGAAGGGGGGGAGGATGGGTGAAGTCCCTGGGGGCACATGCTAACATCGTACAACATCTGTGCGGTTGCTTTGTTGTCTCTCAGATGAAAGAACTGGGCATCATCGTCTACAACTGTAGTTGCCTGGCACTGGACCTGCACAGGGTATTCAACCTCTACTGGCAGCTGCAGTATAAGGACTTTATACCGTCCTTCTGGTCCAAGAGGCTGAGCGCCTTGTGGAACAAAGATGAGAACCTTCCGCTTCTCTTCAACAACACCAAGGCTGAGGTCTTTGTCTCTGTGAGTGACAACTAATCATTCTCCCACATGGCTTCATGCATAAGGACAGGAGTTTGTCCGGACGATGTGACCTTATAACAAGAGCCTTGAGTTTTTCCAGATCTGGTCACAGTCAGGGAAAAACTCATAGCTTTACTATTATCTCAAAGTATTTTTTTAATCATTCTGAGACAGGCTCATCTTTATACTGGATTAATGAATACTTTTCATAGATGATGAATTCTGTGGGGGTTTTCTTGCTAGCAATAAGAAATTGCCAATATTTATGGATACTATTTGAAGACTTTTCTTGGTTAAAGCCTTTTCATTAGTCCTGATATAAATGATGTAAACATTTGCAAAGTCCTCCCACAGTAATAACTTTGACGAGAGGTGACAGTTGGGTGAATAAAGCAATTTCTTAAACAGCTTGATATGACTCATCAGCTGGTGTTTTAAGTATGCTGACTGGATGAAAAGTGGCATTGCTTCCCCGTTGTAAATTAGGCCAGTCGATGAACATTTCTGAAAAGCAGAGGAAACGTTCATCAATTGGAAGTATTGATAACATGGAACTGTGATCCGTCATTGTTCTCATCACACACATTCTCTCTCTGCTGATAATATACTGTAGATTTCTCTGAAAGTGGGCCTACTGTAGCATACAAACACACACACAGCACACCTTTTCAAGACAAAATAACATACTCCAAGGACACAAAAGTACACTCGAAGCGAAGTAATTCTGGGGGGTCAGTCTTCCTTCAGCCGCCCCGCAGCAGACTAAAAACTATGGGTGACAGGGCTTTCAGTTGCGCGGCTCTGCGGCTGTGGAACACACTTCCAGACAGTATTAGGGCTGCAGAGTCTCTGTCGTCCTTCAATGCACAGCTCAAGACCGTGCTGTTCAGAAAAGCTCTTAATTCTGTTCTCATGTCCTCCAGACCTGTATATACAGTTGAAGTCGGAAGTTTACATACACTTAGGTTGGAGTCATTAAAACTTGTTTTTCAACCACTCCACACATTTCTTGTTAACAAACTATAGTTTTGGCAAGTCAGTTAGGACATCTACTCTGTGCATGACACAATACATTTTTCCAACAATTGTTTACAGACAGATTATTTCACTTTTAATTAACTGTATCACAATTCCAGTGGGTCAGAAGTTTAAGTTTAAGTTCTAAGTTGACTGTGCCTTTAAACAGCTTGGAAAATTCCAGAAAATGACTTTTGAAGCTTCTGATAGGCTAATTGACATTTGAGTCAACTGGAGGTGTACCTGTGGATGTATTTCAAGGCCTACCTTCACCTTCAGTGCCTCTTTGCTTGACATCATGGGAAAATCAAAAGAAATCAGCCAAGACCTCAGAAAAAAATTTGTAGACCTCCACAAGTCTGGTTCATCCTTGGGAGCAATTTCCAAACGCCTGAATGTACCAAGTTCATCTGTACAAACAATAGTACTCAAGTATAAACACCATGGGACCAAGCAGCTGTCATACCGCTCAGGAAGGAGACGCGTTCTGTCTCCTAGAGATTAAAGTACTTTGGTGCAAAAAGTGCAAATCAATCCCAGAACAACAGCAAAGGACCTTGTGAAGATGCTGAAGGAAACCGGTACAAAAGTATCTATATCCACAGTAAAACGAGTCCTATATCAACATAACCTGAAAGGCCGCTCAGCAAGGAAGAAGCCACTGCTCCAAAACCGCCATAAAAAAGCCAGACTACGGTTTGCAACTGCACATGGGGACAAAGATCGTACTTTTTGGAGAAATGTCCTCTGGTCTGATGAAACAAAAATAGAACTGTTTGGCCATAATTACCATCGTTATGTTTGGAGGATAAAGGGGATGCTTGCAAGCCGAAGAACACCATCCCAACCGTGAAGCACGGAGTGGCAGCATCATGCTGTGGGGGTGCTTTGCTGCAGGAGGGACTGGTGCACTTCACAAACTAGATGGCATCATGAGGAAGGAAAATTATGTGGATATATTGAAGCAACATCTCAAGACATCAGTCAGGAAGTTAAAGCTTGGTCGCAAATGGGTCTTCCAAATGGACAATGACCCCAAGCATACTTCCAAAGTTGTGGCAAAATGGCTTAAGGACAACAAAGTCAAGGTATTGGAGTGGCGATCACAAAGCCCTGACCTCAATCCTATAGAAACTTTGTGGGCAGAACTGCGAGCATGGAGGCCTACAAACCTGACTCAGTTACACCAGCTCTGTCAGGAGGAATGGCCCAAAATTCACCCAACTTATTTTGGGAAGCTTGTGGAAGGCTACCCGAAACGTTTGACACAAGTTAAACAATTTAAAGGCAATGCTACCAAATACTAACTGAGTATATGTAAACTTCTGACCCACTGGGAATGTGATGAAATAAATAAAATCTGAAATAAATCATTCTCTCTACTATTATTCTGACATTTCACATTCTTAAAATAAAGTGGTGATCCTAACTGACCTAAAACAGGGAATCTTTACTAGGATTAAATGTCAGGAATTGTGAAAAACTGAGTTTAAATGTATTTGGCTAAGGTGTATGTAAACTTCCAACTTCAACTGTAGCTTTGATTGTTGTCTGTGTTCTATGGTCTGTTTTTTGGGATAGTTAAAACATTTTAGCACCTTGGGTGTGAGAAAAAGACCTTTACAAATTAAATGTATTATATTATTATTATTGTTATTATATATCAAGAAATAGAGAACAGAGACAGGATCAGTTAGAGACAAGTAGAAAGAAGGTAGCAATGCTGTTGGAATACTAATGGTCAAAGATATGCTCCAAGAGGTGGTGGTGATGATGACGACGATGATGATGATGATTTGATGACGATGATGACAATGATTGATTGCATCTGTATAGCCCTGGCATTGACATGAGGGCCTCCGTTCTCTACCCTCTACTGATTTAACAGTCTTATCTTGTGACAGAGCTCTCCAGATGTCTTCTGCCCTAAAGACAGGACCAGAGACCTTGACGCCATATCCTACGTGATCCAAAAGGCCAAGAAGTTCATCTACATATCCATTACAGACTACCTGCCTCTCACTATCAGGAATGCTCACAGGTGAGCAATTTGTTAACACTGACAGCACCTATCACCTTATTGTTAGTGTTGTATTGTTTGCCGATTTATACAATGACAACTGCTAGAATGAAACCGATAGGATAAAACTGTGTAACTGTGTATAATTACCTGTAATTACCAAACAGATTAGTGTGTAACTCTTTGTTACCTTGGCAGATACTGGTCACGTATAGACGGGATGCTTCGGGAGGCCTTGATCCTGAGGAACATCGAAGTGCGTCTGTTAGTAAGCTGCTGGGAGCAAACGCATCCCCTGACCTTTAACTTTGTGTGGTCCCTGAAGACCCTGTGTATGGAGCTGGCCAACTGTTCAATGGAGGCTGTGAGTGTGCACCTACATTATCGGACACCACACGCATACATCCTCATTACCTGGATAAAAACTGACGTTATACAGAATCATCATACCTACATTACCAGGCTCATTATACCTACAGTGAGCTACAAAAGTATTGAGACACATTTTGTTGTTGTTTTGAAATGATACAATGACTATGAGATTAAAGTGCAGACTGTCAGCTTTAATTTGAGGGTATTTCCATCCATATACGGTGACCCGTTTAGAAATTACAGCACTTCTTGTACATAGTCCCCATTCTAGGGGACCAAAAGTATTGAGACAAATTCACGTATGTGTATTAAAGTAGTCAAAGGTTTAGTATTTGGTACCATATTTCTAGCACACAATGATTACATCAAGCTTGTGACTCTACAAACTTGTTGGATGCATTTGCTGTTTGTTTTCGTTGTGTTTCAGATTATTTTGTGCCCAATAGAAACGAATGGTAAGTAATGTATTGTGTCATTTTGGAGTCACTTTTTTTTTGTAAATAAGAATATCAAATCAAATCAAATCAAATTTTATTGGTCACATGCGCCGAATACAACAGGTGCAGACATTACAGTGAAATGCTTACTTACAGCCCTTAACCAACAGTGCATTTATTTTAAACAAAAAAAGTAAGAATAAAACAACAACAAAAAAGTGTTGAGAAAAAAAGAGCAGAAGTAAAATAAAGTGACAGTAGGGAGGCTATATATACAGTAAAATAAAGTGACAGTAGGGAGGCTATATATACAGGGGGGTACCGTTGCATAGTCAATGTGCGGGGGCACCGGCTAGTTGAGGTAGTTGAGGTAATATGTACATGTGGGTAGAGTTAAAGTGACTATGCATAAATACTTAACAGAGTAGCAGCAGCGTAAAAAGGATGGGGTGGGGGGGCAGTGCAAATATTCCGGGTAGCCATGATTAGCTGTTCAGGAGTCTTATGGCTTGGGGGTAGAAGCTGTTGAGAAGTCTTTTGGACCTAGACTTGGCACTCCGGTACCGCTTGCCGTGCGGTAGCAGAGAGAACAGTCTATGACTAGGGTGGCTGGAGTCTTTGACAATTTTGAGGGCCTTCCTCTGACACCGCCTGGTATAGAGGTCCTGGATGGCAGGGAGCTTTGCCCCAGTGATGTACTGGGCCGTACGCACTACCCTCTGTAGTGCCTTGCGGTCAGAGGCCAAGCAGTTGCCATACCAGGCGGTGATGCAACCAGTCAGGATGCTCTCGATGGTGCAGCTGTAGAATTTTTTGAGGATCTGAGGACCCATGCCAAATCTTTTTATGTTTCTAAACATTTCTTCATGAATATGGATGCTACCATGATTACAGATAGTCCTGAATGGATCGTGAATAATGATGAGTGAGAAAGTTAGACACACAAATATCATACCACCAAGACATGCTAACCTCTCACCATTACAATAACATTTTGTTTGGGGGTGGGGGGGGTATATATTTGTGCATCTGTAACTTTCTCACTCATAATTTTTCACGATTCATTCTGGACTATCCGTAATCATGGTAGCATCCACATTAATGTAGAATTGTTTATTTACAATAAAAGTGACTCTAAAATGACAATATATTATTTACCATTCCTTTCTATTGGCCACAAAATAATCAAATCCAAAGTGCTGGAGTACAGAGCTAAAACAACAAATGTGTCACAGCCCCAATACTTTTGTAGCTCACTGTATATAATCATCTCTACTGTAAGTAATGTAAAACGTATTCATCTCTACTGTACCTGCAAACCTACTGTACGTCATGTAAAATGTATGCATTCATCACTACTGCTAAGCCAGTCCTTGTCATTCATCACTACTGCTAAGCCAGTCCTTGTCATTAATCACTACTGCTAAGCCAGTCCTTGTCATTAATCACTACTGCTAAGCCAGTCCTTGTGTGTTTTGTGCAGAAGTTCTTCAGCCCCAGAGAGCAGAGAGATGGCACGCTACAGGGAATCAACCATAACAGATTCATGGTGACAGACAGTGCTGTGTACATAGGTGAGTTCACTTGCATTAATTTCAGATGAAAATAACTATTTTGCGAATGGTTGATTTGTTGATTCAATTATTGGTCTAGCTACTGGTTGGTGGATTGATTTGTTTGCTTCTGAGGTGGGTTGACTCTTGGGCTAGTACCTTTGAATCTATATTTCTGATTATATATTTTGACGGGTGTCTGTTGTCCCACAGGCAACTTTGACTGGGTGGGGAATGAGTTTACGTTCAACGCTGGAGCAGGCATCGTGATCAATCAGGCGGAGGGGGTGAAGGAGAAGAACTCAACGTTGGTGGAACAGGTGAGGGCTGCGTTCGAGCGGGACTGGTATTCGCGCCACACCAAGAGCCTGCAGGCTAACAAGATCCCAGTCTGCAACAAGCACCAGCTCAACCAACTGGCACATCTCAAAATCGCTCAACCAACAGAGAGCAGTGGGAGTAAGGAGAGTCCCAATGGCTCCCTGTAAATCCAAAGACGTGGTGCATTACAAGACTGATTTATGCAGGCTTTAAGAGAAAAATAACCGTTTAATGCTGAAATCGGACACTGTGGACCTAATATAGGACTTGGAGGTCATTTGTTCTTCTATTCAACCTTCTGCTTATTACATCCTGACTGTTTCTTACAAAAGGCATTCGTGGGATCAGATCAAATAAATTGATTTTCTATTGAATGCCGAACCTCAGTAAATATAGTTAATCATTTAATCAATTTTGCCAATAATGACGTCATTCATCACAACCCTTTAAAACCCTCTTTGGCCAAAACAGGTTGGAGCTGCATGGACAGTAGTGTGGAGATATCCTATACAAATCTATCCTCCAAAAGGTGTTTACCTGGTGTGCAGCATGCCTCCAGCCTCGACCAAATGAACGGGGGCCATCTGTCTGTTGGACCACATCTGATCAAATGAAGTGAATGGGAAAGAAGAATGCCAGAAACATGACCTCATCTGACTCCTAAGCTAATGACATCTATTGGATGTTTATTGTTGCAGAGTACAGACAATTATGCCCCATTGGCATCCATCTATTTTGGTATCACGTCTAAAATCCTGTTTTGGTCTAAACCAGAATGTATACTTGATTATGTTTAATATCATCATGACCAGGGTTGATCTCAGAATCTTTACTCAATTTCCAGCATCCAATTTTAAGTAAAAGTTGCATTGTCTTCTATTCTGTATATTTTCTTCGTTGGAAACATTCAAAAGGGTAGAACTAGATATTTAACTTTTAATAGAGATTTAGGGCTGTTATGTTTCTAACATGATCAAATAATGTATCTATTATTAATTATTTGTCAAATGTACATTTCTGTACTCAAAAGGTGAGTGCCTTGCTTCCTGGATAGTATTGAAAACCACCACTAGAAAAACAAAATGTCCCTGGACTATACTATACCAACTGCCGAGGTCAATAGCATACTAACATTGGAAGTAGCTGAACTGCCCTTTAAGGTCTAAGGCAGAGATGGGCAACTGGCGGGCCCCCTTTTGTAGGCCCACGGATCAATTTTTAAATAATTTTTTTAAAACTCTGTCAGGATCTCAACTTACTGTTGAGTTAGAATAGTAGAATACACAAGGTGAAATTTGGTTGTGCATCAGCAGTTTTTCTATTGTTATGTCAGTCACTGACAGTCACTCAATTAGCCCATGTCAGCTAAAATGTGTTTTCTTGTAAGTTAGTCTTGCGGCCAGCTACCTAAACTTTTAGTAATCATGGTTGAATTACCGACTGGGGGGCCTCCATTGATTTTGCTAGTCACTCTCAGTCAGGTTTCATATTAAAAACTGCAAACATTTCTCTCCACCCTATGGCAAAATGTGTAGATTTGCAGGAAATTAGCTCTAAAACTGCACATTTTTCTCACCGCCCCATGACAAAATGAGTAGAATTGCATGAAATGAGTTATAAAATTGAAAAACTTTCTCTCCGCCCCATGGCAAAATGTGTAGATTTGCAGCAAACTTGCTTTAAAACTGTAACATTTTCTCTACGCCGCATGGCAAATGTGTATAGAATTGCAGGAAATTAACTCTAAAACATATAATTTCAGCCTCTGTGGCCCCCCATAAGGAGTTCAGATGTTTTTGTGGCCCCCACCCCTATCAACGTTGCCCATCCATGGTCTAAGGTATTTGTTTGGTAAAGTTACAAGACAGGACAACGATTTTACCTAATGGAATATTGTTCAAAGATTCCCAAGGTCTTCATGAATAATTGGGTTTATTTGGTATAACTCAGCTGGAAAAAGGTGTTTAACCAGTGGGACAACTGTAGCTCTCTTTAAAAACAGATGTTGACTTATTGAACAGATACTGAAAAAAGCAGTTGGAGGGGATGTCAGTCAGTAAGATCAATAGCATGCATTTTTAAAGACTGCTAAACACCATTTCCAGTTCCAGAAAGTAACCACAGCAACACTTTACACCACCCGCATGATACAAACTTTGCACATGATCATCAAAGATGATCAACTACAGGAGTTGTCAACATCTTTTTATGAACATGTCACACCAATGACTAAATACTGTAATAGGCCTATCTGTGGCATCTGATGGGCATTACACTTCTATTAATTCTGTTTCATCTGTCTTTTCATCGTCTTTTTACAGTAATATAATGAGAGAATACTTTCTCCATGTTTACAGGTGGTTCTCTTCACACATTTTATAACTGGGGTTCTGTTCTATCATATTTTGATACAGGAAAAATATTCATAGTATATTGAAAAAATAACAATGCACTTACTTCCTGAAAATATTAATAATATTTTGTCAGCGTTAACCAGTACATAAATGTAGCATTAACACATCTATGATGTACACTGCACTTGTGCCAGACAATGTTCTTAAAATAGTTTAATCTGACAGTAAATATCTGTACAACAATTTACCCTTTTAACTACAGGTAACTGCCAAAATAAAGGAAACATCAACAAAGTGTCTTAATAGGGCTGCCAGAACAGCGCCAATGAGCCTTGGCATAGATTCGACATTCGTCTGGAACTCTATTGGAGGGATGCAACACCATTCTTCCAAGAGAAATTCCATAATTTGGTGTTTTGTTGATGGTGGTGGAAAACGCTGTCTCAGGCGCCACTCCAGAATCTCCCATAAGTGTTCAATTGGGTTGAGATCCGATGACTGAGAGACACACCCTTTAAAACCCCTATGCTCCTTTGAGACACCTCTTTCAAAGTAACTGAGATCTCTTTTAGCCATGGTAGCCAAAATAATGGGCAACTGGGCATTTGTAAACATGACCTTAAGCATGATGGGATGTTTTAATTTCTTAATTAACCCAGGAACCACACCTGTGTGGAAGCAGCTGCTTTCAATATATATACTCTCCCGAGTGGCGCAGTGGTCTAAGGCACTGCATCGCAGTGCTAGCTGTGCCACTAGAGATCCTGGTTCGAATCCAGGCTCTGTCATAGCCAGCCGCGACCGGGAGACCCATGGGGCGGCGCGCAATTGGCCCAGCGTCGTCCAGGGTAGGGGAGGGAATGGCCGGCAGGGATGTAGCTCAGTTGGTAGAGCATGGTGTTTGCAACGCCAGGGTTGTGGGTTCGATTCCCACAGGGGGTATGAAAAATAATAATGTATGCACTAACTGTAAGTCGCTCTGGATAAGAGCGTCTGCTAAATGACTAAAATGTAAAATGTAAATGTAATACTTTGCATCCCACATTTACTCAAGTGTTTCCTTGATTTTGGCAGTTACCTGTATGTCCTCATGTCAAAAAGAGGTAGTCGAAGGCATCGGACTGCTTTTGGTGCAACAGTCCAGAGTAGGCTATTTTTAATATTGTTTTAGGAGTGCATCAATTTTGACTGTCAATTATCTGGTTAGGAATGCACTTTGTCACTGTACACGAAACATGTTTTCTTCTTCAATTGCTGGCAAACCTTCAGTCACTGTATTACTCTTGATGTAGCAATTCTGGGATGAACATTTCCTAACCTATACATCGAACCCATTCATTACAGATCAGAGCACACCAAATTTTGGGTGTCCCAAATACAACCTACAGTATAAACTGTCCCTGACTAACTGTTGCCACCTAGAGTTAGTTTGAGGAAAGGCTACATCTCTCACCTGCAAACAGGCACAAAAGACGTCTGAAATACAAAGTATTAAAGTAAAGATGAAGGAATAGCCTCGGTCCTCATCATCACTTGTGCATTAGACAGCCTACATTTGATTAGAATAGTCTCCTGTGTAGTTTTTCAAAATGTTACATTAGATTTCTACATCCACAGTAGGTCATACTCTACTACTGACTGGTAAATGAGTTCATTTAAAAAGGTAGGATTGTAATATTCATTTTTTACCCCGTTTTCGTGATATCCAATTGGTAGTTAGTCTTGTCCCATCGCTGCAACTCCCGTACGGACTCGGGAGAGGCGAAGGTCGAGAGCCATGCGTCCTCCGAAACACAACCCTGCCAAGCCGCACTGCTTCTTGACACACTGCTCGCTTAACCCGGAAGCCAGCCGCACCAATGTGTCGGAGGAAACACCGTACAACTGCCGACCGTGTCAGCGTGCATGTGCCCTGGCCCGCCACAGGAGTCGCTAGAGCGCGATGGGACAAGGACATCCCGGCAGGCCAAACCCTCCCCTAACCCGGGATCGAACCCGGGTTTGTAGTGATGCCTCGCCTTAGACCGCTGCGCCACTCTGGAGGCTGTAATATTCTAATAATAGCTTGAAGAATACCACTGTGGTCAAGGTGATTTACAGTTAATTAAACAAGGACATTGCATCACAACACATTGAAGACCAGTGGAGGCTGCTGAGGGGACAAAGGCTCATAATAATGGCTAGAACCGAGCAAATGGAATGGCATTAAACCATGTGTTTGATACCATTCCACCCATTCCGCTCCAGCCATTAGCACAAGCCTGTCCTCCCCAATTAAGGTGCCACCAACCTCCTGTGCTGAAGACATTGATTGGGCTGGTTCAACATTGCAGCAGACAGTGTAGGTGACTGCCGACTGACTGATCTACAAATCACATTGCGTCGTAAATAACGGCTCATTATTTGTAGATCAGTCAGAAAAATCACAAATTACCCATAATACATCACGGTTTTGACGCTCTCGAACATGACCATTCATTTCACCACTGTCTATTACAGTACAATGACTGCCCTCTGGAGGACAATATGTACTGAACAAAAATATAAAACGCAACATGTAATTTTACTGAGTTACAGTTCATATAAGGAAATCAGTCAATTGAAATAAATGGCCCTAATCTATGGATTTCACATGACTGGGAATACAGATATGCATCTGTTGGTCACAGATACCTTTTTTTTAAATGTAGGGGCATGGATTAGAAAACCAGTCAGTATCTGGTGTGACCACCATGTATTTGCCTTATGCTGCGCGACACATCTCCTTCGCATAGAGTTGATCAGGCTGTTGATTGTGGCCTGTGGAATGTTGTTCCGCTCCTCATTAATGGCTGTGCAAAGTTGCTGGATATTGGCAGGAACTGGAACACGCTGTCGTACACATCGATCCAGAGCATCCCAAACATGCTCAATGGGTGACATGTCTGGTGAGTATTCAGGCCATGGAAGAACTGGGACATTTTCAGCTTCCAGGAATTGTGTACAGATCCTTGTGACATGGGGCTGTGCATTATCATGCTGAAACATGAGGTGATGGCGGTGGATGAATGGCACAACAATGGGCCTCAGGATCTCATCAAGGTATCTCTGTGCATTCAAATTGCCATCGATAAAATGTAATTTTGTCCATAGCTTATGCCTGCTCATAGTATAACCCCACCGCCACCATGGAGCACTCTGTTCACAACGTTGACATCAGCAAACCACTCACCCACACGATGCCATACACGTGGTCTGCGGTTGCGAGGCCGGTTGGACGTACTGCCAAATTCTCTAAAACGACATTGGCGGGCGGCTTTTGGTAGAGAAATTAACATTAAATTCTCTGGCAACAGCTCTGGTGGACATTCCTGAAGTCAGCATCTGTGGCATAGTGTTGTGTGACAAAACTGTATTTTAGAGTGGTCTTTTATTGTCTCCAGCACAAGGTGCACCTATGTAATGATCATGCTGTTTAATCAGCTTCTTGATATGCCACACCTGATGGATTATCTTGGCAAATGAGAATTACTTACTAATAGGGATGCAAACAAATTTGTTCCCAAAATTTGAGATGAATAATATTTGTGTGTGTATGGAAAATGTTGGGGATCTTTTATTTAAGCGCATGAAACATGGGACCAACACTTTAAATGTTGCGTTTATATTTTTGTTCAGTGTACATTACACCATCTCTGTTTCCAAATGTACAAATAAGCAGAGTAAGTTATGCAATACAAATGTGTTCTTATGCATAATACAATACACTTTTTTTTGCTCAATTTTGGCATGCTCACTGTTGCATGCCCTGCCTTTATGAACTGTAGGCCTAAAGTACAATAGACAGTCTTCTTTTAACAATATATTTCAAAATACAAAAGGAGTGTATATTTATTGTATAACCTTGATGCCGATATCGAATTGATACATTTAATGTTTACTCTTAATAAAAAAAAATCTGATGTATGTATTGTGGTTTTATTCAGAGCCTACTGTACACGTCACTGTCCAGTCCAACCTCAGGTAGGTCTCCGCGCTTCAGTGACTATCAATTTCAGATTACTTGTGGTTTAACCTGTGAACTAATTAATCCTATCTCAAGAGTGGGGGTTTTCCAGCTAGCACACGGAAACGTCGCCCTACACAGCGCCAATTTACGGGCATTGTAGTTTAAATCAAGGCTACATCACTATTCAGGTATGTGGGTAGCGAAGTATCAGGGATTCTGAGTATTGTGCATACAAAGGATCAAAAATAATAAAACACTTCTACAGGCTCTCGGTTATCACACTACAAATAGCATTTTTTTCAAAACATGATCGCCTACAATTTACCTTATATTGATTATTACCTGGCAGGCTATATTTTCCCAAACGTCTTTTGCAGATGTAAAGACAATTTTGCAGAAATTCTATAAACAGAACTTCACATTTTGGTCCAAAATAATCAGTGTCATGTCAAATGTCAACAATAGAACAAAAGACAAACTATTCTTGTGAAAAAAAACTTTCATCCTCGCCAAATCGATCCACACCGCCACTCACCTGACCGGCTGTTCTACATGTAGAATGCTAAACACCGACGTAATCGGTTGAGAGGAGGAGAGCTGGTTAGGTTCAGAAAATGGCGGAAACTGAGGTTTAGTTTGAAACTGCTAGTGAGCCGAGTGAAGCTAATAGTACAGGAAGTGAGAATGAGTTGGTTACAGTGGCGAAGAAAAAGGGAAACAAAGAAGTAAAGCTATGTTGGGAAATAGGAAACCACTAGACTCGTTTTTGGTTGGAGTCAGGGTTTTGGATCAATGCTACTTCGGAAATCCTTTTAACGTCTCTAGGAAAATCTGGAATGTGTTGGAGATAAGTGTGGAGTCGGTGAGAGTCACAAGAAATTGTCTTATTTAGATTTTGTTGTGTGTCTGCGGAGCAGAATAAGTGTGTTTGAAGACTTAAAAATATATCGGAGTGGAATGTTTCCTGCATGGATTTTCGTAGCAGGGCGCCTATCAAGGGGGTTAATTCTGGGGTGGATATATTCAGGCAGAGGATATAACTGAAGACATTGATGGAGTGGTTGGTGCACGTCGACTGACCTGTATGGTGGACGGAGAAAATAAATTAACTTCATCCATGCTAGTTAGGATTCATGAGATACCATGTAAGAGCTTTTGTGTACAAGTCCCTTCAGTGTCATAAATGTGTTCAGGTGTCAAGTGTGTGCAGAGGGGAAGAATATCGTATGCCAGATGAAGGGAAATGCTGCAACTGTGGATGTGAACATGCGCCTGAATTCTTGGAGTGCCCTGTTAAGGTAAAGGTGAACGAGGTGGCAAGGGTAAATAGTGTCCAGCGTGTATCCTGTCTGGAGGCGGTGAGAACATTGGAAGGAACGAGTGGCGGGGAAGAAGCAATGGTAGTAGAGCCACCACGACCAGTGAAGGTTTCTCATCAGCCGAGGCATAGTGAAATGCTACATGTTAAAAAGGTGGACTTTGTATTATTTATTGCAATGGTCATAAACTGTACAGCACAAGTGGAGAAGAAGTCTAAGAAAATTGGAATCATTGTGAATGAAGCTGACCGTTTGTGGGGTCTTTGATTTCACAGCCGAGGCCATGCAAGAAATCCTGGCGGTGAATGTACCCCCATCACAGGCCCCTGAGCCTGTGTAGGGATGTATTTTGGAGTGGACTGTGATTGAAGAAGTGTGATGGGTTTTCTTAGTTGACGTGTTTTATTGTCGTTTTCCCCCTTTCCCGAAATGCAGTGGTGGAAAAAGTACCCAATTGTCATACTTGAGTAGAAGTATAGATACCTTAATAGAAAGTTACTCAAGTAAAAGTCACCCAGTAAAATACTACTTGGGTAAAAGTCTAAAAGTATTTGGTTCTAAATATACTTAAGTATCAAAAGTAAATGTAATTGCTAAAATATAGTTAAGTATCAAAAGTAAAAGTATAAATTATTTCAAATTCCTTATATTAAGCAAACCAGACGGCACCATTTTCTTGTTTTAAAAATGTATGGATAGCCAGGGGCACACTCCAACACTCAGACATAATTTACAAAACATGCATTTGTGTTTAGTGAGTCCGCCAGATCAGCGGCAGTGAATTGGACCATTTTCCTGTCCTGCTAAGCATTCAAAATATATCGAGTACTTTTGTGTGTCAGGTAAAATGAATGGAGTAAAAAGATCATGATTTCCTTTAGGAATGTAGTGAAGTAAAAGTTGCCAAAAATATAACTAGTAAAGTAAAGTACAGATACCCCAAAAAACTACTTAAGTAGTACTTTAAAATATTTAAGTACTTTACACCACTGCCGAAATGTTTTTTTGTTTGTTACTTTCTTATTCAATACCCCGTCCAGCTGGTGGCGGTAATGCCCTATTAACATTGGATCCCAACCGCGGTTAAACCCATCGAAGAAGAAGTAATCGGTTACCATAGGGACCGATTAGGTGCAAACCCATTCGACCACTTCGAAATTCATGAGTGCGCATTTTCAGATTTTCTGCAGCTACCAACGCATGCTACGGAGAGGGATAATAACAATCAATGGACTAGCTTGTTAGCTAGATCTCAACAAATGTATGTATACTTACACTTCAGTTGTGCATTTTGTACAATTTCAAGGCTAACCTTCCTCGCCTGAAGAACACTATTGGATGTTTTTAGAACATGGCTGAGGACAGCGAGTGGGTTGTGGAGAGCATCGCTGGATATTTGGGAAGTCCTGAATGGGTCATTCCATACACTGACTTCTTGGAAAACAAATGTACAAGTAAGAAAGGCCACTTGATTTCTACGTTTTACGATAAAGAAAATTATTATAAACGGTTTTCAGGACCAGGATTACACATGGTGGAATCATCCTTGACACCCTTGCTTGAGTGCGCTAGCTAGCAAGCTGAGTAACAGCTAGCTAGCTATTAAATTCTAGGTGGCGTTAGCTAGCTAAAGCTTTTACGTTCTGCTGTAGTAGTAGCTAGCTAGCTTCATGCGCGTAATGTTTTTGTTGACGGAGGGGAGCAGTGATTTTCCAGTTCAGTTGTTTACGTTGTTTGGCATGCGTCATTGGTTCACATGTTTGAGCGACATTCATACTTAATACTTGAAGCAAAGAAACTAGCTAGTTAAGTTACCCACTGGGTGAAACGGTACATATCTATCTGTACGTTAGAGACCACTCGAACGGCCAGAATGTTCCGATTCAAACGCACATTCACCAGCTCTTCATTAGAATGTCAAAATACGTTTGTTGATCACCAAATATTGAGTTGCGCTGATCCACTATCTTCATTTACTGCCGGTATGTACTTCCAAAAAAGGCCTAAATACATATGTGCAAGCAACCGAAAAACATCTAAAGTGCTAGGATTGAGCTGTTGTATTCTTCCGACCTGTTAGTGGCAGTAATTTGTGATTTTTGTAGGTGCGAATGGGCATTTTTTCGGTTTGTAAATTTTTTATTCTGACCTTTTTTGGAAGTACATACCGGCGGTGAAGATAGTTGCTCAGCGAAACTCAATTTTTGGTGATCAACGAATCGACATTATAACGCTTACAGAACTGGTGAATATGATTTTGAATCTGAGCTTTCTGGACGTTAGAGAGGTCTCTAACGCACAAATACTGGTTCACCCATTGGGCACACTGGTTGAATCAACGTTGTTTCAACTTAATTGGTCAACCTGATGTGACATGGAATCAACGTGGAAAATTCATTGGATCTGAAAAAAGTCATTAACCAGTACTGTTTTCATCTAATTTCAACAAGCGTTGTAAACATTAAAATTATAGTTAAATTAAATACATTGACTTACAGGTAAACGTATTGTTAATATCATGAATGTGGCATCTTATTTACAGGGCTAATGTAATGGTACCCCGTTCATAGACGCTAACTGCTTTAGCCCTATTGATGATAGTATCTTCTTTATGGGGGCTTTTTGTTAAGAGCCCTGACGCTCGGTCTGAAAGTTAAGACGCATCACTTGCGGAACAGTTTTGGAAACATAAGGACAATATCTTTCATATCAGCGATAAATCATTTTCTAAAAACAAAAGGTTAAATTGATACACACCTTATTAGGGTTAATGTTCCCACATGGCCGTATCTCCATGTTACAGCGCTTGTTTACTGAAAACGAGGTGACCACCTGTGCTAATTAGCTGTCTAGCATGCTCTGAACACCTGTGTGTAAGCGTAACTTGGGAAGTGTAGCGGAGTGTAGTTTCGTTGGATGGAGGCACCCATAGCAGTATTGGTCTGTGCAAAACTGCTACAGTAAGTGTATTTTTAATTTAAAGGTTTGTTTCTCGCTGATGAAAGATAAGGGCCATATGTTTCGAAAGCCGTATTGCAAGCGATGATTATTGACGTTTCTAAACATTAAAACACAGCGTAGGGATTGTAGTTCACATGAGGTAGTCGTGGGAGAAGCTAATGGCTGAAAACTGTAGGGAGAAGGCAGAATGCTGCCTATAGTTTTTTTTTTTTTTTTTAAAGCTAATGTATGACTACTTCTAAACTTCCGAAGAGCCAATCAACCATGGATAAATGATAGTACACCTAGCTACACGTTGAAATGATGGTGTCCTTTTGTTTGGCAAATCAGATCTAAATGTAGGCTACATCAACCCAACCTCACTCCGAATTTACTTTCGCATACAACTTGTGTAAGACAAGTTAGAGGAGTTACTTTCAACTATTCAATGTTATTTAGGTAGTCTACGCAAATGAGTATGGAAACTGATCAATGTCTAAATGTGTTGACATGATACACCACATTAACATGTCAAAGTGGTTTAATTGGTACGTTAAAGAGTACTCCTGAGTGGCGCAGTGGTCTAAGGCACTGCATCGCAGTGCTAACTGTGCCACTAGAGATCCTGGTTCGAATCCAGGCTCTGTCTCGGCCGCGACCGGGAGACTCATGGGCGGCGCACAATTGGCAAAAGGGGAGGGAATGGCCGGCAGGGATGTAGCTCAGTTGATAGAGCATGGCGTTTGCAACGCCAGGGTTGTGGGTTCGTTTCCCACGGGGGGCCAGTATAAAAAAAATTATATATATATATATGTATTCACTAACTGTAAGTCGCTCTGGATAAGAGCGTCTGCTAAATGACTAAAATGTAAATGTAGGAAGCATGACTTTTGACTCACCAAAGTAACAACACAGTGTGGTCAAAGACTTAGTAACTTAGTTGTAGTCACGATCTGGTTACCTATAACTGCAAACATAGTTATGTTTTAGCGTTTTTGCATATTTATTAACTTATTTCCAGATATCTTCAAAACTACCCACAATGCACTATTTCTCAACTCCTATGGAGAATCTACTCTGCGTTAGCTACACTACATGGTCAAAAGTATGTGGACACCTGCTCGTCGAACATCTCATTCCAAAATCATTGGCATTAATATGGAGTTGGTCCCACCCGTTGCTGCTATAAGACTCCACTTTTCTGGGAAGGCTTTCCACTACATGTTGGAACATTGCTGCGGCGACTTGCTTCCATTCAGCCACAAGAGCATTGTCGGGCACTGATGTTGGGCAATTAGGCCTGACTCGCGGTCGGCGTTCCAATTCATCCTAAAGGTGTTCGATGGGGTTGAGGTCAGGGCTTTGTGCAGTCAAGTTCTTCCACACCGATCTCGAAAAAACCAATTCTGTATCGAGCTCGCTTTGTGCACGGGGGCATTGTCATGCTGAAACAGGAAAGGGCGTTCCCCAAACTGTTGCCACAAAGTTGGAAGCACAGAATCGTCTAGAATGTCATTGTATGCTGTAGCGTTAAGATTTCCCTTCACTGGAACTAAGGGGCCTAGCCCGACCCATGAAAAACAGCCCCAGACCATTATTCCTCCTCCACCAAACTTTACACTTGGCACTATGCATTGGGGCAGATGGCGTTCTCCTGGCATCCGCCAAACCCAGATTCATCCATCGGACTGCCAGATGGTGAAGTGTGATTCATCACTCCAGAGACCGCGTTTCCACTGCTCCAGAGTCCAATGGCGGCGAGCTTTACACCGCTCCAGCCAACACTTGGCATTGCACATGGTGATCTTAGACTTGTATGCGGCTGTTCGGCTATGTAAACCCATTTCGTGAAGCTCTTGACGAACAGTTATTGTGCTGAAGTAGCTTCCAGAGGCAGTTTGGAACTCGGTAGTGAGTGTTGCTTCCGAGGACAGACGATTTGTATGCGCTACATGCTTCAGCACTATCCGGTCCCGTTCTGTGACCTTGTGTGGCCTACCACTTCACAGCTGAGCTGTTGTTGCTCCTAGACGTTTCCACTTCATAATAACAGCACTTACAGTTGACCGGGGCAGCTCTAGCATGGCAGAAATTTGACGAACTGACTTGTTGGAAAGTTGGCATCCTATGACAGTGCCACGTTGAAAGTCACTGAGCTCTTCAGTAAGGCCATTCTACTTCCAATGTTTGTCTATGGAGATTGCATGGCTTTGTGCTCGATTTTATACACCTGGCAGCAACGTGTGGCTGAATCCACTAATTTGAAGGGGTGTCCATACTTTTTGTGTGGGTTAAGAGCGTTGGGCCAGTAACTGAAAGGTCGCTGGTTCGAATCACCAAGCCGACTAGGATAAAAATCTCTGTGCCCTTGAGCAAGGCACTTAACCCTAATTAGTCTTGTAAGTCGATCTGGGGAAGTTTGTCTGCTAAGTGACTAAAATGTCAAATGTAAATTAGGAATGCATGTCAATAAGCAGTGTCACCCTAGTTGTTTAATTCAGATATTATGCATGGAAGTTTGCATAGTTCACCAATTTGCATTTTCTTTCAGTTTTTGATGACGAAGATGAAAATAAATTGACTTATACAGAAATCCATCAGCAGTACAAGCATTTGGTGAGTAGCTAGCTACAGTCTTTGGAATGGTTTGCAACATTATTATGCATTGGGTTATTATGATGATTTAACATTAAACATGCATCTTCGATAGACATATTTTGGAAGGATCTACAATTCCATAAATTAGACCTGAATCAAGATGCGGAATGGCTGAGGTCCTTACCGATCACTGCACCTGTACACAGCCCATCTGAAATTAGCCCACCCAACTACCTCATCCCTATATTGTTATTTATTTTGCTCTTTTGCACCCCAGTATCTCTATTTGCACATAATCTCTTGCACATCTAGCATTCCAGTGTTAATACTAATTGTAATTATTTTGCACTATGGCCTATTTATTGCCTTACCTCCATAACTTGCTACATTTGCACACACTGTATATATATTTTCTGTTGTATTTTTTGACTTTATGTTTTGTTTTACCCCATATGTAACTCTGTGTTGTTGTTTTTATCGCACTGCTTTGCTTTATCTTGGCCAGGTCACAGTTGTAAATGAGAACTTGTTCTCAACTGGCGTACCTGGTTAAATAAAGGTGAAAAATAAAATAAAAGGTAGTCATGAAAAGTGTTTCAGTGTCTTAGGCTTAACATCAAATGTTTTGTCTCTGGAAAACAGTGATGCAAGTAGCTACATTTACTTTCAGGTGGAGAAGTTGTTAGAAACCTACATGCAAGAGGTTGGCATCAATGAGCAGCAGTTTTTGGAGGCATGCTCCTCTCCTTTCGCCAAGTCCAAAACCTTACAGGTAAGCTCGATCATCTTTCCCATACGCTGCCACAAATGATGCCAGATACGTAGATGTAGACGGATGAGTGTGCAGCTTTACAATGCAAATGGGTTGAGAACAGAACCTCTACAGATATTTTATTTCATATCAATTGCACAGTAGCAGAGTTGCCTTCAGTGCTTTACACGAGTCAGTGGAAGGAAAATGTAAACTATTGCTCTGAAAATACCTAGGTCTATGTTTGGGCCAGGGCAAGAGCTCTCTCTGGATACAGCATTAAGGCTCCCCCTAAGAATAACAGCATGTCAATGCCACTCTGATCGGTCACTTGCTTCATCATGCCTGCTGTGATGACATATCTAGGGGATTTGTATTATGATGATGATATCCAACAGTTGCTGGAAACTTTCCAGTTATTGGTCTCTTTCTTTTGCCATACTGAACAGAGTGAAGGATATACTCTGTATCCGGGCAGAATTCAATAGCTTCCATCTCAGGACAATTCATTTAATGCACCATCAATGCCATGACTCCTGTATGTGAGGGAGTTCATTTGTGATGACTCATCAAGTAATGTAATGTTACACACAGTAGGCTACCTGACGTCAGACCGAACACCTTTGACAATAGAGATGAGCTCTTTGACATCCCAAAGTCCTAGTTGCCTGTTTATGAAGCCAAGGGCTACAAGGTTCAGGTCTGCTCATAGGGATGAACTGAACTGGAAGCTAACCAAGTCATTTGGAATAATTATTGCACAGTGCAGGTCAGGAAGGAGTAGTGGACAGTGCCAGAGTTTAAAAACTCAACTGAGGTAGCCTACTATGGGATGGGGTTTCTACACGGACCCCCAGTGATATTGTTACCGTTTAACTTTGGGCCCTATCCAATCGAACCCAATTACCAGGTTTCTGGAATAAATCCAAAACGATTCTTCTTGTACTGCAAGTAGGCCTAGGTTATGCACATTTGATGTGTGTAGATAAACAAACAAACAAACAATATTTAGTGTTCTTTTTGTACAAGAATAATCACTTATCCTGGAGACCTGTTTACTGATTTTATTAAATGGGCCTTCGGTTGTAGCCTGGTGGAACAAGCCGAGTGCAGCGGTCAGTCTGCTTGACCAGGCTACTTCAGTGGCATGGCAAGTAACCAAGAGCAAGAAAGGTACAGATTGAACTACCTGTGAAGAAAGGTGGGCTACATGGTAATGACTTGAGGGCAAGCTCCTTTCAGTTCTGCTCATGCTGTTACCTGTCTCCATGCGAACTGTTTTGACAGCTCACTTCCCATCGGGGAATTACAGCAGGGTTGTGATACTACTTAATCACCTTGCTGAAGCATTTCCCTGAGGTTAAATCTCAGAGGACCTTATCACCATTGAGCCTAATCCACACCTTTCCCACACCCTTACCTTCCTGCTAATAGTAGGGAATATGAAGTGTCAGAGTGGGGAAATGTGATAGGATTGGGAGTGCAATCAAGATAACTTGCAGCCTAGATCTTCTTGAAATGCTTCCTCCCCGTCATGGACTGAGGAACATGTCCCATCATGTTCAACTCCATGGCCAAAGAATGCATGGCCCTGCATGAAAATACATAATAGGAATAGTTCAGGTACACAATGATGCATTCTGTTTCTCCTCCATCTGCTGATGTTGAAAAAATCTGTCGATGTGCCCTTGAGCAAGGCACTTAACCCTAATTACTCCTGTAAGTCGCTCTGGATAAGAGCGTCTGCTAAATGACTAAAATGTAAAATGTGATCCTGAGACAGTTAAACGTACAGGAGCTCAGGTAGACCTGATCTATGACAGGATTAGTGGGCCTGAATTGGGTTAATGAGATACAGGAACAGCTCGATGGAGCTATTCCTGATGGAGAGTGTTACCTAGTCTCAGAGCCAGCAGTGCCCTTTGGGACATACCTGGGCCAGAAAAAGACCTTGGTTGTGATTTAAGTTACCAGGAGGCACATAATGTAGGCCTCAGGAGAGAGACGGAGAGAATGCAGAGCTGAACCCAAAGAAACAAGTACAAACATGAATAATTCATTTGACTAGGCAAGATGGTTAGCAAACGTAGAACAGTATTCATGCTTGTTATTAACTGTACCTTTGTACAGACTGTATTCCAGCCTGTCCTGGCCACAGATGACTTCCAGATGTTCAGGTCCCTCATGGTGCAGAAGAACATGGAGCTGCAGCTTCAGGCGCTGCAGGTCATTAAAGAGAGAAATGGTACACCTTTTCACTGTTGTCACACAACTCCTAATTAGGGTTGAACAAATCTGGTAACTTTCCCAACATTTTCAGATTTTCCAGAAGTCTTGATTGGAGGATTCAGGATTTCTTGCGTATTCCCTCCCGATGCTGGGAATCTTCCAAGCAGGATTTCTGTAGAACATGTTGGGAAAGTTACTGGACTTTTAGCAATCCTAATGCTTGCCTACCATACCCGCTTACACCCTACTCCATCATGCGGGTGTGCCCACACACACAATGGCACTGATGAGCCTACACCGTTCCAAAACCGTTTGTTCTAATGCACCCCACCTGTGTTTGTAGGCGCCCTGCCTGAGTGTCTCACAGATGGAGCAGACGTGATGAGTGAACTGGAGCAGCAGGAGATGAAGATTATACAGGAGGTGCTCAAGTAAGAGACTTATAGAACTGGGGCCATTACACCAGCTCTCATACATGCACTGTCATTTTATAAGAAGAGTGTTTTCATCAGGATCTCATCAATGATGTAGGCTTTGTTGTGTAGTTTATTTTAGTCATTGGAGCACACGTAGGGCCTGTAGTTTTGCCTGAGCACATTACTAGACCTCGAAAAACTCCAGCTCCCAATGATGGTCTATAACCAGGGGCTGGAGGCTTTCCTGGTCAAGTAATTTGGTCATGAACAACTCCTGGTCCTAAGCATTATGCGATGTAGACTAATGCACTTAGCTTCAATGGTAGGCTATCCATTTCAATGTTTGTTCTGTCCACTCTGTACGGTCTGTCCACTCTGTACAGTGTGTTTGTGTTTGTTCTGGTCGCAAACCCAATTTCCTCTGAGGATCAGTGACATACTGTAAATAAAATAAAATAGTTGTCACATGCGCCGAATACAACAGGTGTAGACCTTACTGTGAAATGCTTACTTACAAGCCCATAACCAAAAATGCAGTTTTAAGAAAATCGAGTTAAGAAAATATTTACTAAATAAATGAGGCTATATACAGGGGGTACCAGTAGTGAGTCAATTTGCGGGGGTACAGGTTAGTGACTGCATAGATAATAAACAGTGAGTAGCAGCAGTGTAAAAACAAAGGGAGGGGGGGTCAATGCAAATAGTTCAGGTGGCCATTCGATTAATTGTTCAGCAGTCTTATGTCTTGGGGGTAGAAGCTGTTAGTGTATACTCACTATTTTAGTCATTCTGGAAAACCCATGTCTCTGTCGGCATGCTTGGTGGTAGATGGCTGTGTAGTAAAGTCAATGAGTGACAAATCATCCAAGATTATAACTTCCTAGAAGCCACTCTAGCTCTAATGGGATTTCTGCATTTGAAGCTAAGCCAAGTGCAACACTAAAGGCTGTGTGTCCATGGGAACTAAGCTCCTTACTGTTACACTAATATTGAGGGGTTTACACTCCATGGCAACGGAGAAAATGTAATTTGATCCTTTTGTCTTAGGGCTGCCCCCACCCACCATTCTTTAGTCTTGATTGTCTACTTGAAGTCTTTTTGATGTGTCAGAGGGACTTGTTATAGATCTATGTGATGCATCTTCAGGCATTGTTTGCTGTAAGTGGTCTAATCAGGGCATTAGATCACTAGTTCATGCAGAGCTGGGCCTATTTTATAGCACACAGTGCATGGAGACCACTTAACCTATGTTGCTCTCATGTTATGTCATGTTTTCAGCTATGATGAAGAAGAAAAATAATGTATGCACTCACTAACTGTAAGTCGCTCTGGATAAGAGCGTCTGCTAAATGACTAAAATGTAATGATCATTGAAAATGTTGCGACATTTGTGTGCTCTTCAAATCCTGTGTTATGGAAAGTTTCATCCTAGTTTAATTAAGCTGCTAATCAATTAAGAGATCATCATGGTGAGAGGCAGCAAGCTGATCACTTAGGCATAGTTGCGGGAAGTAGGGGTTCTGCATCACCCCCTGAAAAATCGGAATAATAAAATATATATTAATGAAAGATATGCTATTTCTTCACAAAAGTAGTGCACTGGGCCTTTACTAGTCCTGTATTAGAGGACCAATATAACTGCCTGTCTGTAGTGTGGGCAAACCCCCCCCTATAATGGGCCACGTGAGAATTTCTGGTAATTGAAACTATTTCTTAGGTTCTTTTTGTGCATTTTGATATTGCCTATAGGGCGTAAAATTGCTGGGACCATGGCTAGCAAGTGACCTGCGTCACATACGCCTAAAATAACATTGCAGGACTACGGTTGGGTTCGGGACCAGTTCTTGCGGTAGCGGGTGGGAGTCGGACAGAAAGCCTGCGGGCAGGAGCGTGATGAATAAATCAGTCCCACGCAGACTTCTACTTGGACTCATGCCAGCTCTGGGCTCTGTAGTGTCTTTATACCACTCATAATACAGTACTATGTACAGTGCATTCGTAAAGTATTCAGACCCATTTACTTTTTCCAGCAAAAAAATGTTTTTAAACAATTGCAAACATTTCTAAAAACCTGTTTTTGCTTTGTCATCATAGAGTATTGTGTGTTGATTGATGCGGGGGGGGGAAAAGATTGAATCAAT
Source organism: Coregonus clupeaformis (assembly GCF_020615455.1). Classification (NCBI taxonomy): domain Eukaryota; kingdom Metazoa; phylum Chordata; class Actinopteri; order Salmoniformes; family Salmonidae; genus Coregonus; species Coregonus clupeaformis. Next base: position 262,271 of record NW_025533527.1, on the reverse strand, counting down.
TTTAGAAGAAGGCTGAAACGTAACAAAATGTGGAAAAAGTCAAGGGGTCTGAAAACTTTCCGAATGCACTGTAGGTTAATGTACTGTCAGGTCCAGAATTATTGACACCCTTGATAAAGATGAGCAAAAATGACTGTATAAAATAAAGAAAAATACTGAGCTATATTGTATGCTCAAAAACATTGGACCATTTATATTCTATACTAATACAATTGCTCAGATATAGATTTTGTTTAACAAGTCGTATTTCTTTCTCTCAGAAAGAGAGGGGTCAAAATGATTGCCACCCCTTTTTTCAATACCACCAGTGTTAGGTTTGGTGTCGAAATAAGGATGCATAATCAGAAAATAACCCCATACCTACTGTAAAATATGGTGGTGGATCTCTGGTTTTATGGGGCTATTTTTGCTTCCACTGGTCCAGGGGCCCCTTGTTAAGGTCAACGGCATCATGAACTTTACCCAGTACCAGGAAATCTTTGCCAAAAACCTGGTTGCCTCTGCTAGAATGCTGAAACTTGGCCGCAAGTAGACCTTCCAGCAAGACAATAATACCGAGCACACATCAAAATCCACAAAGAAATTGTTAATTTACCACAAAATTAACATTTTGCAATGGCCATCGCAGTCTCCGGACTTGAACCCCATTGAATACCTGTGGTTTGAATTGAAGAGGGCAGTCCATAAGCGCATACGAAGGATATTAAGGATCTGGGAAAAATGTTCTAAGATCCCTCCCAATGTGTTCTCCAATCTCATAAAACCTTTTAGAAAAAGGCTCAGTGCTGTTATCCTTGCAAGGTGAGGTATTGAAAACGGGTGGCAATAATTTTTAAAGCCATCTTTTGGAGAGAAACGTATTACTTGCCTTTTTATTTTGCATACAATATAGCTCAGTATTTATTTATTTATTTCATACAGTCTCTTTTGCTCATCTTTATCAATGGTGCCAATAATGGCTGTTATTTAACAGCTTTGTATTCACCTACAAGTAACACATTTAAACACTAGTACAACCCTATAAAACCATGGTGTTCTTTGATGTAAAGTAACCTCTCTTATCTGAGTTAAACGACTATCTTCTGAATCTACTGATAGTAAACATATCTCCCCACGGTGTTTGTACAGGAGGTCAAAGGAGGATTATGACCTAGAGATGGCTCGGCGACTGCAGTCAGAGGAGGAGATTGGCTCCACGTCCAGAAGCTGCTCTGATAGGCCAGTTCTAGAGGCAGTCAGCATCCAGAGACCCGCCTCCATTCAACAGACCAACAAGGTGAGTTATGAACCTAATACTGACCCATCAGTGTTGTAATACAAAAATACTGAACATCAATGACTCTGTCTGCCTGTCTGTAGACTGTGATAAATGGTTTCCATTTCATGTATTTAGAGCCATAGCTATGTAGTTTAGCAGCAACACAAAAGAAGGGGTTGTGATGAGTGCAGCAGCCTGCTCCTTACAGTCAGTCCTTGCACACATATCACATTACTAGACAGTCTTCAATCAATCTACTAATGCAGAGCAGTACATGGTCTGGCAGATATCCAGCCCTATTCTAGAACATGGACTCTCATTACTATAAATCCATTTCTGGATTTTCTATTATTTGATTGAAAGTCATCTCAGAAAGCAGAATATAGCTGATGGCCCTATTAACTAAAGCTTTGACTTGTAACACTTTTTGCTGCATTATCGTTACAATATATGACATTTTTAGCCTGTATATTAACCTAAAGTGGGCTATGTGACAACTCTGACAACAACAACTATGTTGCTGAGGCGAAGGTGGGGGACAGTGGTAGCCACCAGACCTCTGTCCCTCTGGTCAATGGCAACGCAACGGTAACTCTCCTAGTAGTGCAATAGCATGGCTGCCCTGTGCCTTCCCTGTAGGTGAACAGTACATCTCCGAAGAGAGGGGAGATGAAGGCTGCTGGAGGTGGTGGGCAGATGAGTCCAGCCAAGACCAGCACATCTGCCCCTTCTAAGTTGGCATCAGGTAATAATACTGTTACATTTAGTCTCCAACACTGTTGGCTGACTGTTTCCCCTCCATATACACTGCTCAAAAAAATTAAGGGAACACTAAAATAACACATCCTAGATCTGAATGAATGAAATAATCTTATAAAATACTTTTTTCTTTACATAGTTGAATGTGCTGACAACAAAATCACACAAAAAATATCAATGGAAATCAAATTTATCAACCCATGGAGGTCTGGATTTGGAGTCACCCTCAAAATTAAAGTGGAAAACCACACTACAGGCGGATCCAACTTTGATGTAATGTCCTTAAAACAAGTCAAAATGAGGCTCAGTAGTGTGTGTGGCCTCCACGTGCCTGTATGACCTCCCTACAACGCCTGGGCATGCTCCTGATGAGGTGGCGGATGGTCTCCTGAGGGATCTTCTCCCAGACCTGGACTAAAGCATCTGCCAACTCCTGGACAGTCTGTGGTGCAACGTGGCGTTGGTGGATGGAGCAAGACATGATGTCCCAGATGTGCTCAATTGGATTCAGGTCTGGGGAACGGGCGGGCCAGTCCAAAGCATCAATGCCTTCCTCTTGCAGGAACTGCTGACACACTCCAGCCACATGAGGTCTAGCATTGTCTTGAATTAGGATGAACCCAGGTCCAACCGCACCAGCATATGGTCTCACAAGGGGTCTGAGGATCTCATCTCGGTACCTAATGGCAGTCAGGCTACCTCTGGCGAGCACATGGAGGGCTGTGCGGCCCCCCAAAGAAATGCCACCCCACACCATGACTGACCCACCGCCAAACCGGTCATGCTGGAGGATGTTGCAGGCAGCAGAACGTTCTCCACGGCGTCTCCAGACTCTGTCACGTGCTCAGTGTGAACCTGCTTTCATCTGTGAAGAGCACAGGGCGCCAGTGGCGAATTTGCCAATCTTGGTGTTCTCTGGCAAATGCCAAACGTCCTGCACGGTGTTGGGCTGTAAGCACAACCCCCACCTGTGGACGTCGGGCCCTCATACCACCCTCATGGAGTCTGTTTCTGACCGTTTGAGCAGACACATGCACATTTGTGGCCTGCTGGAGGTCATTTTGCAGGGCTCTGGCAGTGCTCCTCCTGCTCCTCCTTGCACAAAGGCGGAGGTAGCAGTCCTGCTGCTGGGTTGTTGCCCTCCTACGGCCTCCTCCACGTCTCCTGATGTACTGGCCTGTCTCCTGGTAGCGCCTCCATGCTCTGGACACTACGCTGACAGACACAGCAAACCTTCTTGCCACAGCTCGCATTGATGTGCCATCCTGGATGAGCTGCACTACCTGAGCCACTTGTGTGGGTTGTAGACTCCGTCTCATGCTACCGCTAGAGTGAAAGCACCGCCAGCATTCAAAAGTGACCAAAACATCAGCCAGGAAGCATAGGAACTGAGAAGTGGTCTGTGGTCACCACCTGCAAAACCAGTCCTTTATTGGGGGTGTCTTGCTAATTGCCTATAATTTCTACCTGTTGTCTATTCCATTTGCACAACAGCATGTGAAATGTATTGTCAATCAGTGTTGCTTCCTAAGTGGACAGTTTGATTTCACAGAAATGTGATTGACTTGGAGTTACAATGTGTTGTTTAAGTGTTCCCTTTATTTTTTTGAGCAGTGTACTTTGGTGCTTGAAACATCCTTCTTTACTTTGATGTCAGCATATCTGTGCTCCATTACTAGTCTGTCTCGGTACCCTCCCTTTTCCTGCCCTCCCTACTACACTAGATTTACTCTGTGCCCTCAGTTTATAGTTTACACTAGTCTGTTCCCCTTGAAGCCTTTCCTGTAGTGTAGATCTAACACATGAATGTTAAAAGGTTAATATACACTACATGTCCAAAAGTATGTAGACACCCTTCAAATTAGTGGATTCGGCTATTTCAGCCACACCCGTTGCTGACAGGTATATAAAATCGAGCACACAGCCATGCAATCTCCATAGACAAACATTGGCAGTAGAATGGCCCGTATTGAAGAGCTCAATGACTTTCAACAAGTCAGTTCGTCAAATTTCTGCCCTGCTAGAGCTGTCTCGGTCAACTGTAAGTGCTGTTATTGTGAAGTGGAAACGTCTAGGAGCAACAACGGCTCAGCCACGAAGTGGTACTAGTAGGCCACACAAGCTCACAGAACTGGACCCCACAGAGTGCTGAAGCACGTAAAAATCGTCTGTCCTCGGTTGCAACACTCACTACCGAGTTCCAAACTGTTTCTGGAAGCAACATCAGCACAAGAACTGCTCGTCGGGAGCTTCATGAAATGTGTTTCCATAGCAGAGCAGCCGCACACAAGCCTAAGATCACCATGCGCAATTCCAAGTGTCGGCTGGAGTGGTGTAAAGCTCACCGCCATTGGACTCTGGAGCAGTGGAAATGCATTCTCTGGAGTGATGAATTGCGCTTCCACATACTTTTGGTCATGTGGTGTACTTCAGAGGGTGTGTGACTAATGGATGGTTGTGTTGATGCAGAGCGGGGCAGTGCAGAGCCAAGGGTCCTTCCTGCAGTGAGGGTTCCAGTGAAGGGTACAGAGCCTCCGGCTGTCTCCAGGGAGAAGGGCAGCAGCCAGGCAGCAGAGGGCTGGATAGAGGAGGCACGCAAGGAGGCTGGCATCTCCAAGCCGTTCACAGTGAGTCTCTCCTACTGCATACGACATACATAGGGCTCTGTGTTTTGGTTAATCATGTCACATGACCTAGATTTGAACGTTTCTTTTAAGCCTTTTCCAGAAATTAGAATTAGACAAAATTAAAACATTTGTCTGAGGATGGTGCTGAAGCATCTTACATAAAAAGAAAAAGGCTTTAAATAAAGGTTAAGATTCAGGTCATGTGACATGATTAACCATAACACAAGGCCCTATGACTTGCTTGTCATGCACTCTGAATAAACAACAACCAGGCAACAGCTCATAGAAAGGAAACCCTAAAAGGCAACATTACCAGTTTCCCTGGAGACAGAGGACTGATGGATTGTGTTTCTGTCTGTTCAGGAGTTGCCAGCAGAGCAGCAGGAGCAACTCCAGCAGAGGGCGCTGTATCTGAGGCAGCAGAGGGACAAGCTTCAGGCCATGAAAAGAGAGCAGAGACTCAAACCAGCCACACCAGAGGAACCCCCAGCCCCCCCTGCACCCACTCCCAGCACACCGGTAACATCTTTCTATAATGTCTCTTCCTGTAAACATATGGGTAATACTCCTCCATAAGACACACTGTCACAGGTTACAGCTTTCATTAGTGGTAGATAATAATAATGCGCCACAACTCAGCTGATGACGCTAGCAAAGAACCTGGGGTCAACTCTGGTCTGCCTGTGTCAATCTTTTCTCTTGGTTTCCCCTGATGTTTTGTCTGTTCACATTCTTCCCTTTTTTTGAAGTGTTGATTTGTTCCTGTTCTTTATTCCCCTGTCATTTTACTTCGCTGCCTTGCCAATCAAAGGACGATGGTCCCAAAATGAACAGGGGTGGTGCTAGTAGTGTACATGAAGAGAGGGTCAATGCCTCCCAGCCTGCGAGCTTTCCTGTTGGGGGACATAAACCCAAGGTGATCTGGGTTGGAGTGACGACGTGGTCTCCACTTTGTAGTGCTGCTGCCCCCCATGTGCTTCTATTCTTAGGGCTCTATTCAATCTGTATCGCTGGACCATTACATATTGCGCAATATAAGAGGTAATTTCCGATTGAGCCGACAAAATTTTAAATTGTGCTGAATTTTGGCGATATGGATTGAATAGAGCCCTTGCTGTAGCTACAGCCCTGCTCCTGTGGCAGATGTCACTTTAGCTTTAGTGGTGCTACTGTTCAACATTTGACAAACACTTTCCTGTTTTCCCTTCAAAGGAGATCTCTGTCGAAGATAAAAAGAAGTTGCAGAAAAGAAAACATCTGGCCGAAAAACTGAAAGAGGAAGTAATCAAGAAGTAAACGCAACTGCAATACCCCCCGTAGTCAAACTGGACTGTAAATTAACCTGGAAGCTGAGATGGACTGCGCTTTAGAGGGGTGAAAGGTGCATTAGAATTGGAAGAATGCAGTATTAAAGTAGATCTTGATAGAATCAGGGGTGCATTAATATTAACTATGTAATATCATGTATGCTGTTGAATAAATCCTATTATTTTATATACCGGTACTTTCTGCCAGAGATCGTGTGGTGTGATAAACCTACTGGTCTGCGACAGATGATTAGCATGGAAAGATACAATTTAACTTATACATCCTGTTTTAAATCTATAAGCATGGGTACCTCTGAGGCAAACCTCAATGTGTACTGGATAAGAGTGAATAGGCATTTGGAAATGATCAGCACACAAACCAAATGAGTTTACTGTATATGACAAATGTAATGGTTGTAGCAATTCAGAAAGATAAGCAGGTTGGTCACATTTGTATTGCAGGTTCAATTAGTCTCCAGAGTAAAATAAAGCTAGATCCACAACTTTAATGCCAGGGTCACGTTTAATCTGAAAACGTATCAACTGTATACAAAAGTTTAGAATGGAGATAGTGGTAGTAAATGCACTTTGTACACATTTTTCAGGGAGAAAACAAACCTAAGCTCTATAGACATTTGGGCATTCGCAGCTACTCCAACAAATGCTTTCCATCTCAAACTACATCTGTCAATAGGAATGTCTATTAGGGATAGGCAATTGATGGGGGGGTAGGGGCCACCCAAAACTCACGAGGGGCCGCAGTGGCTCACAGATCTGCTTAAACATCCAGACCCACAGATTGTCAGAGCAGACCTGAGCCCCCCACCCAGCGAGCAAAACAATTTAGCAGCTCTCTTGACAGCGAAGATAAATTAGAAGTTAATTTCCTGCAATTCTACACATTCTGCTACTTTAATTTCATGCAATTGTACTCATTTTGCCATGGGGTGGAGAGAAATGTGCAGTGTTACAGCTAATTTCCTGCAAACATTTTGCCAAAGGGTGGAGACATGTTTGCAGTTTCTGATGATCAATGGGGGTCCCCGGTCAGTAATTCAACCATGATCACAAGTTTAGAGAGCTGGCTTAGACTAATTTACCAATCCCCCCCAAAAAAAATTGCCAACATGGGCTAATTGAATGACTGTCATAAGAGAAACTGCTGATGCACAACCAAATTTCAAAATTGCGTATTCTAACGCCACAGTAAATTGAGACCCACACTGTTCCTTCAACAACAAAAATGGGGGGAGGGGGCAGTTGCCCATCCCTGGTCTATATAAATGGCAGTAGCTGGTCTAGCCACCACTACTGAAATATGCTCTGACCCACAGGAACTGTGCTAGCAACAAAATCAACTCAACCCATCAGGAGTACTGAACTGGATCACCAGTAGTATGCACCACTGAGAAGGGTTTGTGTTCTCTTAAAACAAGATACACATACCTGCTGGAAAATAGACAACCTCTGGTACCTCCGTTGAAAGGGAGCCACAGTGAGTCAAAGCCACTGAATACACAAACTTCAGACATTCTCAGTGGGCTGCAAAAATGACTTTACTGCAGTTTAATACATGTTATTTTAAAACCAGCATTGCAACTCTTGCTTTCTACAATGAATTGAATTAAAAGGGTGAACAGTGGTCCCACCAATTGTGCAGCAAAAAAAAAAACACTGGCAGGTATAGCTCTCCCCTTTTAAAATCACTTAAGGGGCAAATCATTAAAAATAACTATACAGTACTTTTAAACTCATGAATACAGGATTCCTGGCTAGTTGTGTGTGAGCCTCGGCAATGCAGCCCCAGCTTCAACGGTTGAGTCCTGCTCCTCAGAACTAAGCAACTTTTGTTTTCTGTAGGTTCGTTTTTTTTTATTTTTACTTACCCCCTCTTTTTGCCTAGTTCCCTCCACCCAACCCAAAGGAACAGTTCTGTAGGGTCAGCCAATCAAGCTTCCATTACTAAGCGGCTAGTCCTGCTAGCCTGACTGGCTCTCCCATTAGCCCCTGCTCCCCCTTCTGTAGAGCGGCTGAGGTTTGGGTGAAGTGCTGCGTCCCTGCCGGAGCAACAGGGAAACCTTGGCACTGTTCAACCTCTCTGGTCCACAGGCCAGGTATGGGGACGTAGGAGCAGGGGGGCAGGCTGGGAGGGTAGCAAGGTGGGAGTGGTCTCTGTCCAGTGGACTGTGACTGTGGCACAGCTGACCAAGACCAGACGACTTCACTGGCTTAGGAGCCCAGACGGGGCCGTTTCCGTGGCGACTGCTCTTCGTCTTCTTCCTCCTCGTCTTCATCGTCAGGGTAGTCTACAAGGCCGACCATCGCAGTCTGTCAACGAGAACATAGGTCACATTAGAACTCAAGTGACTCAACCCTGGGTTTGATAATTTTTACTACTGGGGTGGCAGGCAAATGGGGCTTTTTACTACAGATTGACAGGTAGAAAGAGGATATGGCTCACCTTGGCAATTAGAATGGCAGTTGACAGGGAAAGCTCACCTTGACTACCAGGGCGCCGGGTGGCGCGGCCGACTTGGCTGGAGAGCCGTTGGGACTGGCTGCGGCGGCGGGCGAGGCAGCTGGCTTGCCGTTGGCACCGTTGGCAGCCCCTGCAGAATGAGAAAAGGTCAACTTAAAGCTGCCAGTTGGGGTCTGCTTTGGGAAGTTCTCTTTGTTGTCACTCTCTTTAACTGCAAAGAGATGGGTGAACATACCAATCCACAAGCAGTGGGGTTCAACACATACACTTCGCAGAGTGGCGGCACTTACCTTTTTTTGCTTCCATATACTTTCCGTAGCTCTCTGGGAACTCTTCCTCTGGCCTGCTTTTCTCAACAGCCTCTCCTTCTTCATAATCATCATCATTGAACCACATTTCCTCATCCCCGTCCAGTGTTCGAGCATCCCTACGATATCTGCTTGGATACAGTTAAGACTACTTTTAACAGGCTTTATATAAATAACATTTAAAAAATGTATGTCACTTGACAATGCAACATTGGCTTTAAAAGCATTGCATGCAATAAACACTGCTTAAGTTACTTTGCTCAACACAAACAAACTACTATTAAATGATATGCTAAGTTATCCTCTTTGGCTGAACCAAACAAATCAACTAATCAAATGTTCCACTTTAACGCCATTCCAGTTGTCCATGTCTGTGAGGGAGATGACGGAACACTGACCTGTTGAGTCTCAGGGTCTGTCGATCCTTCTCCTGCTCATATCTGCCCTTCAGGCCCTTGAACGTCTGGACGTATTCAATGGATTCAAGAGCTGTGAAGTAGTTGTCTATGATGTGTGCTATGAGGGACTTGATATCCTCCTGTAGAGATAGATGTCATTAGGATGTGTGCATGTGGTAAAATGGTAACCAGACATGTTAAAAGGGTGAATATGAACTTACAACTTTAATGAACTCAAAGAGTTCGATGATGGCTGAGTTTAGGAGGTTGTATCTAGTTCCGTTGTCCAGCAGGGTGTTGATGACTGGCTCAAACAGGTTCCCTTTGATAATGTAGCGGTTGTAGTACTCATCCTTCTGCCCGATTATCCTCCTCATGAAGCGCAGAGCACCTGTTAAAAGACAACCAGTACAATCAACACCTTGAAAAGAGGCTTTGAGTAAACTCCATACAGCAACTACTTACACCACAAGCAGTACATTTAGGTTGTGGATTTATCAATGGATTATACCCAGGAGCCAAGGGTCCAAAGGTCTGGGTTCTAGCTTGATGTGCTTCATTAATCAAATCATGAAAAAACAAATTCAACACTTGGTGCTCCCCATATTCTAGAACCCATGTCCCTCTGTAGTGTTTCCCCGGTGACTCACACAGAGCCAGGAAGGTGTGTTTAGAGTTCATTAGCACCAGGACTCGTCGCAGCAGGTCCTTGTTCATGATGTAGGTCTTTATGTGATATGTGTGGTGCTCAACACAGAATGTCAGCAGCTCCAGAATCAAAGCCAGGAGTTGAGCTGTCTGGAAATTATCTGGAAGACATAGAGGCATGCATTTACAATAGGGAGAGACACACTTAGTCAAATGAGAATTATGATTGTGATAATGTATGGTTAAATACCAGGGCACACTGGGTTGATCTTGGTGGACCCCTCTTGCAGATCTGAGAGATATAATAAAAGCAATGAATATCAGTCATGTAAATAGATCCAAACCAAGACTTCTTGGCCTGCCCACCAAAAAGCTATGCATATCAACACAGAGCTGGACCTAAACACACCAAATTCTACACAAGACCAGAGTCCATACACACAATGCATACATTATCAGTGCTATCCGGGATCCTTGGGACGTCCCTTCCCTAAACCCTAACCATAACCCTTGCCATAACCATTTAAAATGTCAACTTCACTGGGAGGTAGCGGACGTCCCATGGATCCCGGATAGCACAGACCATGCATACATCCATTTAGATCTATAATCACATGAGTTAAATACAAAAGGTTCCCCCTCCTCACCTTTAGACTTCTTCTCGTCTACAGTGTTGGCCAATAGAGGGGCTGTGAGGACCTGCATGCAGTACTTGTAGAAGAAGCTGAGAAACTCTGTCTTCTCCGTTTTCTAACGGGATTCAAAGTAAAAAATAGATTAGTAGACAGCAATGCTGTCATATTGCAGAGTTCATCTTTCATGTAATGAAAGTATCATACAACTCATGAGGTATAGCTAGCTGTTCTGTTTTCTTGTATAATAGTCATTACACCCAGTGTTGTGATAGAAGAGTGTGTGTGTTTGGACATGGTCTTACATTGGTGGGGGTCAGCATGTTCTCTGGGTCAATCAGTGTTCGTAGGAGCCCCATCAGCTGCACAGCACCCCCCAACTCAGGGTCTGAGTCACAGATCATCTGCTTTATCACCACGTTTATCAGCAGCACGTCCTAATGAACAAGTAAGTAGCATCACGTACAGGAAACCTAGAACATCCTAGAGAATTCAGACACATCTAAATGCTCAGAAAAGGTATGCTTGGGCTAACAGTAAACACCTACTATAAGAAACAGTTCAATGTGCATTTTATAAATTAACATTTCACTGGTTAAATAATCATTTACATAATCACAGCTCCATTTGGCAGAGAAATTGGCCCACCAGTATCACATTTCATGTAAGCCTAGCTATATAACATACTTACATCATCAGTCTGCTGTGGCTCCTGCATAACAAACTCTCGGACCATGGAGGGGCTGAACTCCACCAGGTATGAGAATATGTCTGTGGCTGCAGCCCTCACCTGCAGGTCGTCCATGCCCTGTGGAGACGGTGAGACACACTAGTCACACACTGGATACACACAGTGAGCTCAAACGAATAGTGCATTCAGCTCCATCCACGTGTTTCTTTAGGGGCTCAGGAGCCTTAGTGCAATCTGGACTAACTGACTTTTTAGACCTTTTCAAGTTTAGGATTAAAGGGATACTTCAGGATTTAGGCAATGAAGCCCTTCATCTACATCCCCAATCAGATGCTCATGGATACAATTTGTTTGGTTTGCATTCAGTATGAAGGAAGTTAGGTTTTGCGAGCCAATGCTAACTAGCTGTAGTGCAATGACTGGAAGTCTATGGTATCTACTAGCATGCTAGCAGTTGCCAACGCTAGTTAGCAATTGCGCTAACGCTATATAGCAACTTCCGTCAAACTGTATGGAAAGAGACAAATGGTATCCACAAATTAATCTGACACATGGTAAGTAGATAAAGTTCTCTTTAAGAGACATACATTATACTTATTTTGACATGTGCTGACAAGATGCAGCCCTTGAAGGTGAGATGGGATTTCACGTTCAAGGGATCGAGAGAATGTTGCCACACCAAACACATGACAAAATGTCTAGGATAAATATGCAAAAACAAGGCATTTAAAATGTACATAGTACACATTCATACCATGACTATTTCAAGAGCAGGAAGAATGCCTAGATTTGCCAGAGTCTTGAAGAAAGCATCTCTATTTTGCGGTTGCAAGGTTTGTGAAAAAGCACAAAATTCTTTGAAGAAGTTCACCTGTGAAGAGGAAGGAAAACAGGAGAGTACATCACTGAAACATTCATGGGATAAAAGCTTAGTATTTGTATGCTTTTAATAAAACGAGTTCATCATTAAACTTACTAGTTCCCTCCTTTTACCGTCCTCTGTGGCTTCATCTGTTAGCTGTGCAAAGACTTCAGTTAGGAACTTCTCATCCTCCTGTAGTGCAAGGCAGGGATATAAAGTTAACATTCTCACTGCATCTCAGTTCTGTGGTCTGTAGAGGTTTTGTGAGGTGAGAGGTCATGTTGAAAAGCACTAGGACTGAACCCAAATACACATTTATTACAGGGGTCAATAGACAGGGCCAAGTCCCTCTTGAGCTTCTAAACGTGTATAATTATACTGCCAAGTGCCAACAAGGGAAGTTTAAAAAAACAAATCATGCCACAACCTTATCGTTGTTACCAACGTGAGATCCAAGACATACTTCAGGGCCTACTGGTAGGTTGGCTTCACATTAGATTCCCTGCTTAAATTGAAGATGACCCATCAACTACAAACCTGTTCACTAACATCAGAGCCAAAGACAAACAGTTTGATCTAGAACGAATCCTTAGAGAAGTAACAAGCATCGATTTACAATACTGAAGACAACAAAGTGGCATGAGTATTTTATCACATTTCATATGACATTCTATTTATGTAAAATAAAATACATTCAAATACATTCATAAGGTTAATCCATTCCAGGTTTTTTACAACAGCAGAATATCACATACATGTACGGATTACGATTTATCTTCAGATGGGGCAAACTGTTTCACAGGAAAATAAAAGCATGAATAGAGAAACTCAGTTACAACAACATTATGTATGAAAAATGTATGCACTCACTAACTGTAAGTCGCTCTGGATAAGAGCGTCTGCTAAATGACTAAAATATAAATGTACATTGACAATGGTGTGAAAGTGTGTGTTATATGTAGCCAGTTAAATTCAGTGCTTTATTTCCTTTGCTTCACACACTAAAATGTCACAACAACTGTTAAAACTGAACACCCGAGCTGGAGAGGCATTAGTTAAGATAACATTGCATAGGTACCAATTTCTTGTTAAATGGATCAACTTAAATTTCCCTGTATGTATTAAGGAACACCTAACTTTACAAGACTCGCACTACTCCTTTCAGCGACAGCAGCAATTACAAGGGTACATCATGAGGTTGGCGTAAGATCTTTCAGATACAAAGACCCAACTGATTGGAATAATTTACCTATAGAAAACAGGGCATTCTAATCACAGTGAATTTAAGAAAGACCCTTTTCAAAATGTTAAGAACAAACTGTTTTTAACTAATAGAAACATCACCATGTGATATTTGTAAATATATATATATATATATATATATTACATACAGTGGGGGAAAAAAGTATTTAGTCAGCCACCAATTGTGCAAGTTCTCCCACTTAAAAAGATGAGAGGCCTGTAATTTTCATCATATGTACACGTCAGCTATGACAGACAAATTGAGAATTTTTTTTCCAGAAAATCACATTGTAGGATTTTTTATGAATTTATTTGCAAATTATGGTGGAAAATAAGTATTTGGTCACCTACAAACAAGCAAGATTTCTGGCTCTCACAGACCTGTAACTTCTTCTTTAACTTCCTCCACTCGTTACCTGTATTAATGGCACCTGTTTGAACTTGTTATCAGTATAAAAGACACCTGTCCACAACCTCAAACAGTCACACTCCAAACTCCACTATGGCCAAGACCAAAGAGCTGTCAAAGGACACCAGAAACAAAATTGTAGACCTGCACCAGGCTGGGAAGACTGAATCTGCAATAGGTAAGCAGCTTGGTTTGAAGAAATCAACTATGGGAGCAATTATTAGGAAATGGAAGACATACAAGACCACTGATAATCTCCCTCGATCTGGGGCTCCACGCAAGATCTCACCCCGTGGGGTGAAAATGATCACAAGAACGGTGAGCAAAAATCCCAGAACCACACGAGGGGACCTAGTGAATGACCTGCAGAGAGCTGGGACCAAAGTAACAAAGCCTACCATCAGTAACACACTACGCCACCAGGGACTCAAATCCTGCAGTTCCAGACGTGTCCCCCTGCTTAAGCCAGTACATGTCCAGGCCCGTCTGAAGTTTGCTAGAGTGCATTTGGATGATCCAGAAGAGGATTGGGAGAATGTCATATGGTCAGATGAAACCAAAATATAACTTTTTGGTAAAAACTCAACTCATCGTGTTTGGAGGACAAAGAATGCTGAGTTGCATCCAAAGAACACCATACCTACTGTGAAGCATGGGGGTGGAAACATCATGCTTTGGGGCTGTTTTTCTGCAAAGGGACCAGGATGACTGATCCGTGTTAAGGAAAGAATGAATGGGGCCATGTATCGTGAGATTTTGAGTGAAAACCTCCTTCCATCAGCAAGGGCATTGAAGATGAAACGTGGCTGGGTCTTTCAGCATGACAATGATCCCAAACACACCGCCCGGGCAACGAAGGAATGGCTTCGTAATAAGCATTTCAAGGTCCTGGAGTGGCCTTGCCAGTCTCCAGATCTCAACCCCATAGAAAATCTTTGGAGGGAGTTGAAAGTCCGTGTTGCCCAGCGACAGCCCCAAAACATCACTGCTCTAGAGGAGATCTGCATGGAGGAATGGGCCAAAATACCAGCAACAGTGTGTGAAAACCTTGTGAAGACTTACAAAAAACGTTTGACCAGTGTCATTGCCAACAAAGGGTATATAACAAAGTATTGAGAAACTTTTGTTATTGACCAAATACTTATTTTCCACCATAATTTGCAAATACATTCATTAAAAATCCTACAATGTGATTTTCTGGATTTTCTTTCCTCATTTTGTCTGTCATAGTTGACGTGTACCTATGATGAAAATGACAGGCGTCTCTCGTCTTTTTAAGTGGGAGAACTTGCACAATTGGTGGCTGACTAAATACTTTTTTCCCCCCCACTGTATATATATATTATAGGTACTTAATTTATTAGTTTTTAGTAGTTGTAGCAGTAATCTACTAGTTGTATTAGTTGTAGCAGTAGTATTATTAGTTGTAGCAGTAGTATTAGTAGTTGTAGCAGTTGTATTAGTAGTTGTAGCAGTAGTTTATTAGTTGTATTAGTAGTTGTAGCAGTTTATTAAATTGTATTAGTAGTTGTAGCAGTAGTATTAGTAGTTGTAGCAGTAGTATTAGTAGTTGTAGCAGTAGTTTATTAGTTGTATTAGTAGTTGTAGCAGTAGTATTATTAGTTGTAGCAGTAATCTATTAGTTGTAGCAGTAGTTGTAGCAGTTGTATTAGTAGTTGTAGCAGTTGTATTAGTGGTTGTAGCAGTAGTTGTAGCAGTTGTATTAGTGGTTGTAGCAGTAGTTGTAGCAGTTGTATTAGTAGTTGTAGCAGTAGTTTATTAATTGTATTAGTAGTTGTAGCAGTAGTTTATTAATTGTATTAGTAGTTGTAGCAGTAGTTTATTAATTGTATTAGTAGTTGTAGCAGTAGTTTATTAGTTGTAGGCCTATTAGTAGTTGTACAACAATGTTTATGCTGTTAGTGTACTTTTTAAATATTTGTATTATTATTTCATTGTTATTGTTAGACAGTTGCCATATTATTCTTGTTACTAAGTTTTTTTTTTTGGACACTCAAAAACTAGATGTGTATCTCAAGAGATTTCATCCTGCAAAATGTCAAATAAATATATAAACAGATTGACTTACACTCCATTTGTAGTCAAGAATGGCAAACTCGAAGAGGAGAAGGAAAAAAAAGCTGTTTGGCTCTGTTGGTTTGCAGTGACTCACCTGCAGCATGCTGACTATCTCCACCTTGTTGAAGAAAATGAAGGATGTGAGGGTGGAAAGGAAGTTCTCCTCGAAGACTGAAGGCGTGGGCAGGATGATGTCCTGGATGTACTGCACACGGTACGTCTGGTGGATCTTCTGCCGCAGCTCTGAGTCCGTGATGGGGATCACCTCCTTAAACTTGGCCGTCTTGGTGAGGAACTCGCGGTGCCTTTTGGGCTGCACTAGTGCCGGGTCGTACTCCAGGCAGCCCACCACGTCCATGATGCAGTCATCCGAGAACATGACCTCGAATAGAGCCGCCTTGTTGAGAAAGAGGACGCCACGCACAATCTCATACAGATGATGTAGGCCCTCCCGGTTGTCCAGGTCTTCGCACACCTGGAAGAGCTGCAGCAGCTTCTTCATGTATCCTTCGCTCATAAGGGCCAGGGCCAACTTCTCCCGGCGGATGGGCGAGGACAGGACAGAAGTCACCAGGTCAGCGATCTCCTCCAGCCGGGCCAGCTCGCAGGGAGGCAGCTCCACCAGGTGGCTGGTCTCTGGCATCTCCTCGAAGCGCTCCTCCTCGGACTCATCGATGGGGTCCTGGGTGATCTCCAGCGCAGGGTCTTTCCCCTGCACCTGGGGCAGAAATTAGACAGGCCACTGGTAAGAACAACAGAAGGTCTCTAGTCCCCCATTGCAAAGGACGAACTTCTATAACATGATATTCTATACTTAAAAATTATGAAATACTAATGGCTTAGTCTCATAAGGGCGTACAAAGAAAATGTATGTTTACCAGCACCTAAAAAAAGCAGCAGTGACCTACAATGCACATACATGGTTATTCATAGTTTTGGGGGCTGGAGATTCAAATAACAAGCAAATATGGTACAATCAATTGCTTCCAGACAATTTTCTTCTGCAAGGGCATGTTTTTTTTTTTTTACTTGAGTGTACATGTGTCACCAACAGTTGTGACATGTTCTATACATGTAGTTCCTGCAGTTAAAAAGTGTGCTTTCTGGTGCCATAAAATGACTATAAATAGCAGTAATACACATAAACCTTACACTGACTTACACAACCATATAGAGTAAACACAGTACTATACCTGACAAATCTTTTCCCAGATTTCATCACAGCCAGCTTTTTCCTGAAAACTCAGAGCCAGATCATAGTTCTCTGCTTCAGACCACACGATCAGGGTGTCCTGAGCGGGGAAAGACAGTTCTCATGATCAAGTTCAGACAATTATTTTTCATAACTCGAGGTTTGTAATTATCAATTATTTGCAGAGTAAAATTAAACCGCAACTGTACACATTCACAATTCTTTAGATACATAGGCTACTTCTATAAATGGACCTGCCCCAGAGCAAATAAAACACTGAAGGTACACTGAAGATACACAGCAGACCTCGATAGAGGCAGAATACTCACTTGCTGTTTCTGATATGCAGTATTTGGGCTGATTTTAGACTCCAGAAGAAGTGAGCCTAAAAGACATGAGGGCATTCAGTTAGCTAACGACTACCATACTGAAATAATTATTTGCTGCCTAAATGTTCCCAACTATATAATAAACAACTTCATAATTCAGGAACATGGGTGTGAAATATAAAGCCTTAATATCAACAACAAGATGGCTGTTGTAACTAACAATACTGCTGAAACCTGAACACTACACTTTTACTGACAAACTGTTCATGTAAACAGACAATTTATCATAAATTAGCTGACAATTTGTTATGGGCTGGCAAACAACTGTCCCTTTATTTACTACCGACTTAGCCAAGTGAGTTTACTAGTACCTAGTTAACGTTAAGATAGCAAGCTGTGCAACAGTTATTTGACCAGGTTGCTAGTTGGCTGGCTAGCTCGTTATCTAGCTAGTTGGATACACTACTTTTAATGTACCAATGTTCGTTAAAAAGATAACTAGCTAACTAGTTAAATGTGTTATATAACGTTAAAAGTATTCAACGAAAAGAGGTTCACAAAGGAAGTCAGTTCAACCACATTGATCTTCCAAGCACTGGCTAGCTAACGTTATGTTAGCGTTACATCGATAAATAAACAAATCAGTTATCTTAAAACACTATCACCACTAACGTTACAAGTAAACGTTAAACATTAGCCATCTAGCTGCCTAACTAGACAGCTAGCATTAGCAATATAGTGATTTAGCTAGCTACAGTAGTTGGCTAGATTAACTCATACACGTCGACATCAGCAGTTACGTGTTAGTAGCTAGCGAGCTAATAATTAGCCAACTCAACTAGCTAACTAGTTTGTTAGTTGGGTGACCGTTCGCAAGCTAGCTAGCGATGTGGAGTTTTTGAATTGGAGGCCTGTACTAGCTACCTAACTACGAACAAAACACAGGCAAGTGACGAGCCATCGTCTACTAATAAGATATGCTAGCTAGCAACTCACCGTCGGATTCCGCCCGAACTAATAATGATATTCCCTTCAGTCGTTCGACAAAGGTAGACGAGACATGTCCTGTGCCCCTGTCGTCCCACTGTCGGTCTTCATTCAGCGTGTATACTTTCACACGCCGCCGAGTATCCGACATGGTTACCTTGAGGAAAAGCTAACGCGTTAGCTAGCAAACACTAGTTCACCCTATCTTTAAAATAGTTGCCTAGCTATGTTCTTATCCCCGAGCTTCAAACGTGTTTCTACCCGCATGTCCCAGACATACATCGGAGTATGATACACAATAATGTGCTAAAACGTTACGCTAATTAATGAACATATTATGCTGCTGATTATTTTTTCCCGCAGAAGGCAGGATATCTAGCGAACTGTAAAATTCACCGTTGAAAACAACTACGACGGCCCCTTCACTATCGTCCACAGACCGCCATCTTGTAATCCGTTATTTTTCTTCCACTACGTCAATCAAACGTTACCGCGGGGTCTCCTCTTAGGGGCTACGGAATCCAGTGTTATGTCGTTAATATCGAAACGTTTACAGCATTGGTGGGATACAGACCTGTTACAGTCTGTGCTTTTATTACAATATAGGGAAAATAATGCTGTTGATTTCAATTAAAACAGCTCTAAATATTGTAGCACTAACAATGAGTATGTAGAATATTGGAATATGGCATGAGTGGTCACAAGTTCAAGTCAATGTAAAACAATGAAATGTTTAGTTTACATATTTATTACACATTGTATAAAATAGATAAACTGACAGCAAAAAATGCTTCACCTAATAAAATGCCTGCCAAATTTGTTATTTGACAACTCAAACTGGTATGGCCACCAAGCTGATATCATTGCTGAAATCAGCAGAGAATGAGAGTACAGTAACCAGTGCTTGAAGGATTTGGGTGAGTAAATGACAAATGGTTGGTAGTGGGAGTCAAGAGGAGTTGTTGGTTGCTTGGCCATTCCCTGTGCCCATGGTGATGCTCTGTTTCTCACTCAGTGTCTTAACAACTGTTGCTGCTGGAGATTGTAACACCTTCCTCGAAAGCCTCATTCTTCCATCTGTTGGGTCTCGCCCAAAGTATTTAACCTGTTGGCAGCATTCCATCAGAGAAAGACTATCAGTCAAGAAGTCAAGCGAATTAAGAACTAAAGGTCAGAAGAATGCAATACATACCTGAATCTGCTGTCCAACCTCTAATCCAAGAGCACTTGGGTGTTTTATCTGGACAAATTCAGTGTGTACAATTATTTCACTCTGCCAACAATTTTAGCTGAAACATTGTTTATTAATGGATTATTTTTTATCCCACATACAACTTCTCATGTAAATAAACAGAAAACAAGGCAACACATGCAGCCTTTTCCAAACTGGTAACATCTGTAAAACATAATATATGTTGAAGTTCCTGTAATCCCTGCATGGTATTCTGGGACTAGACTCTTACCCGTTTGTGGTCCAGCTGAGAGTTATGGAGCAGAACAGCACTCATGTTGGGATACAGCTTCACCATGACACCAATGTCCCTGTGGAGGAAGGGAGACAGAAGTGCAGCAAGTCATGAAGCTACCCGTTTAGCAATCCAATGTTCAATCAATGGAACACAATGTTTAAAAACCAGACTGTAGCTGCATCACATTAGATGAAACAGCAGCCTCCAATAATGCAGCAGTGTGTACCTTATCTCCATGATGGTGGCAGTGTAAACAGCACCAAACTCCAGCTGCTGCTCTTGCTGCAAGGCAAAACAGACATCCTCAGATTCATATCATTACTGATGTGGGTAAGAATTGCCTTTTTGGAGGATATAGTACAATGATGTTTAATGAGTAAATAAAAATGAGGAATTGTAAGAAATTAGGCAATACAGTGGAATTAGACTAGGTTGGACTCACGTCATCCTTGCAGATTTCTGTGATGAACTCCTGTGCTTCATTCATGGCACCAGGAGTAGGTGCAAACACAGAGAAGGTCTCCTCGTCCACCTGGCTTATCGTCACACCTATCCAATGACACAAAACAACCACACACAACAACCTGTAATTTCCCCATACACCAGGGATCATCAACTAGATTCAGCCACGGGCAGATTCTTTCTTGAGCGGATGGTCAGGGGGCCGGAACATAATTACAAATAATTAGTAAATTGACCGCAAGAATTCCAAACAGACATAACATTTGACTAAAACATAATAATTTCAAACCTTGCTTACATTTGTATACGATCGCATATATACATAAATAAAACACTTTCCGAATGAGAGAGCTATATATACAGTACCAGTCAAAAGTTTGGACACACCTACTCATTCAAGGATTTGTCTTTATTTTTACTATTTTCTACATTGTAGAATAATAGTGAAGACATCAAGACTATGAAATAACACATATAAAAAAAGTGTTAAACAAATCAAAATATATATTATATTTGAGATTCTTCAAATAGCCACCCTTTGGCCTTGATGACAGCTTTGCACACTCTTGGCATTCTCTCAACCAGCTTCACCTGGAAAGGCCAGGTCATCTAATGCAGCACTCCATCACGCTCCTTCTTGGTCAAATAGATCTTACACAGCCTGGAGGTGTGTTGGGTCATTGTCCTGTTGAAAAACAAAATGATAGTCCCACTAAGCCCAAAACAGATGGGATGGCGTATCGCTGCAGAATGCTGTGGTAGCCATGCTGGTTAAGTGTGCCTTGAATTCTAAATAAATCACAGACAGTGTCACCAGCAAAGCACCCCCACACCATAACACCTCCTCCTCCATGCTTTACGGTGGGAACTACACATGCGGAGATAATCCATTCACCCACACCGCGTCTCACAAAGACACGGCGGTTGTAACCAAAAATCTCAAATTTGGACTCCAGACCAAAGGACACATTTCCACTGTTCTAATGTCCATTGCTCGTGTTTCTTGGCCCAAGCAGGTCTCTTCTTATTGGTGTCCTTTAGTAGTGGTTTCTTTGCAGCAATTCGACCATGAAGGCCTGAGTCACACAGTCCCCTCTGAACAGTTGATGTTCAGATGTGTCTGTGTCTGAAGCATTTATTTGGGCTGCAATGTCTGAGGCTGGTAACTCTAATGAACATCCTCTGCAGCAGAGGTAACTCTGGCGGTCCTCATGAGAGCCAGTTTCATCATAGCGCTTGATGTTTTTTGCGACTGCACTTGAAGAAACTTTCAAAGTTATTGACATTTTCCGTATTGACTGACCTTCATGTCTTAAAGTAATGATGGACTGTCGTTTCGCTTTGCTTATTTGAGCTGTTCTTGCCATAATATGGACTTGGTCTTTTACCAAATAGGGCCATCTTCTGTATACCAACCCTACCTTGTCACAACACAACTGATTGGCTCAAACGCATTAAGGAAAGAAATTCCACAAATTAACTTTTAAGAAGGCACACCTGTTAATTTAAATGCATTCCAAGTGACTACCTCATGAAACTGGTTGAGAGAATGCCAAATGTGCAAAGCTGTCATCAAAGGGTGACTATTTGAAGATTCTCAAATATAAAATATATTTAGATTTGTTTAACACTTTTTTGGTTACTACATGATTCCATATGTCATTTCATTTTTTTGATATCTTCACTATTATTCTACAATGTAAAACATAAAGAAAAACCCTTGAATGAGTAGGTGTCCAAACTTTCAACTGGTAGTGTGTGTGTGTGTTTTGTGTGTGTATATATATATATATATATATATATATATATACATACATATACACACACACACACACACACATATACATATACACACACACACACACACACATACATACAGTTGAAGTCGGAAGTTTACATACACTTAGGTTGGAGTCATTAAAACTTGTTTTTCAACCACTCCACACATTTCTTGTTAACAAACTATAGTTTTGGCAAGTCGGTTAGGACATCTACTTTGTGCATGACAGAAGTAATTTTTCCAACAATTGTTTACAGACAGATTATTTCACTTATAATTAACTGTATCACAATTCCAGTGGGTCAGAAGTTTACATACATTAAGTTGACTGTGCCTTTAAACAGCTTGGAACATTCCAGAAAATGATGTCATGGCTTTAGAAGCTTCTGATAGGCTAATTGACATCATTTGAGTCAATTGGAGGAGTACATGTGGATGTATTTGAAGGCCTACCTTCAAACTCAGTGCCTCTTTGCTTGACATCATGGGAAAATCAAAAAGAAATCAGCCAAGACCTCAGAAAAAAAATGGTAGACCTCCACAAGTCTGGTTCATCCTTGGGAGCAATTTCCAAACGACTGAAGGTACCACATTCATCTGTACAAACAATAGTATGCAAGTATAAACACCATGGGACCACGCAGCCGTCATACCGCTCAGGAAGGAGACGCATTCTGTCTCCTAGAGATGAACGTACTTTGGTGCGAAAAGTGCATATCAATCCCAGAACAACAGCAAAGGACCTTGTGAAGATGCTGGAGGAAACCGGTACAAAAGTATCTATATCCACAGTAAAACGAGTCTGATACCGACATAACCTGAAAGGCCGCTCAGCAAGGAAGAAGCCACTGCTCCAAAACCGCCATAAAAAAGCCAGACTACGGTTTGCAACTGCACACGGGGACAAAGATCATACTTTTTGGAGAAATGTCCTCTGGTCTGATGAAACAAAAATAGAACTGTTTGGCCATAATGACCATCGTTATGTTTGGAGGAAAAAGGGGGCGGCTTGCAAGCCGAAGAACACCATCCCAACCGTGAAGCACGGGGGTGGCAGCATCATGCTGTGGGGGTGCTTTGCTGCAGGAGGGACTGGTGCACTTCACAAAATAGATGGCATCCTGAGGAAGGACATTTATGTGGATATATTGAAGCAACATCTCAAGACCTCAGTCAGGAAGTTAAAGCTTGGTCGCAAATGGGTCTTCCAAATGGACAATGACCCCAAGCATACTTCCAAAGTTGTGGCAAAATGGCTTAAGGACAACAAAGTCAAGGTATTGGAGTGGCCATCACAAAGCCCGGACCTCAATCCTATAGAAAATGTGTGGGCAGAACTGAAAAAGCGTGTGCGAGCAAGGAGGCCTACAAACCTGACTCAGTTATACCAGCTGTGTCAGGAGGAATGAGCCAAAATTCACCCAACTTATTGTGGGAAGCTTGTGGAAGGCTACCCGAAACGTTTGACCTAAGTTAAACAATTTAAAGGCAATGCTACCAAATACTAATTGAGTGTATGTAAACTTCTGACCCACTGGGAATGTGATTTAAAAAAATAAAAGCTGAAATAAATCATTCTCTACTATTATTCTGACATTTCACATTCCTTAAAATAAAAGTGGTGATCCTAACTGACCTAAGACAGAGAATTCTTACTAGGATGAAATGTCAGGAATTGTGAAAAACTGAGTTTAAACGTATTTGGCTAAGGTGTATGTACAGTGGGGAAAAAATGTATTTAGTCAGCCACCAATTGTGCAAGTTCTCCCACTTAAAAAGATGAGAGAGGCCTGTAATTTTCACCATAGGTACACGTCAACTATGACCGACAAAATGAGAAAAAACAATCCAGAAAATCACATTGTAGGATTTTTAATGAATTTATTTGCAAATTATGGTGGAAAATAAGTATTTGTCCAATAACAAAAGTTTCTCAATACTTTGTTATATACCCTTTGTTGGCAATGACACAGGTCAAACATTTTCTGTAAGTCTTCACAAGGTTTTCACACACTGTTGCTGGTATTTTGGCCCATTCCTCCATGCAGATCTCCACTAGAGCAGTGATGTATTGGGGCTGTCGCTGGGCAACACGGATTTTCAACTCCCCTCCAAAGATTTTCTATGGGGTTGAGATCTGGAGACTGGCTAGGCCACTCCAGGACCTTGAAATGCTTCTTACGAAGCCACTCCTTCGTTGCCCGGGCGGTGTGTTTGGGATCATTGTCATGCTGAAAGACCCAGCCACGTTTCATCTTCAATGCCCTTGCTGATGGATGGAGGTTTTTCACTCAAAATCTCACGATACATGGCCCCATTCATTCTTTCCTTTACACGGATCAGTCGTCCTGGTCCCTTTTGCAGAAAAACAGCCCCAAAGCATGATGTTTCCACCCCCATGCTTCACAGTAGGTATGGTGTTCTTTGGATGCAACTCAGCATTCTTTGTCCTCCAAACACGACGAGTTGAGTTTTTACCAAAAGTTATATTTTGGTTTCATCTGACCATATGACATTCTCCCAATCCTCTTCTGGATCATCCAAATGCACTCTCAAACTTCAAACGGGCCTGGACATGTACTGGCTTAAGCAGGGGACACGTCTGTCACTGCAGGATTTGAGTCCCTGGCGGCGTAGTGTGTTACTGATGGTAGGCTTTGTTACTTTGGTCCCAGCTCTCTGCAGGTCATTTACTAGGTCCCCCGTGTGGTTCTGGGATTTTTGCTCACTGTTCTTGTGATCATTTTGACCCCACGGGGTGAGATCTTGCGTGGAGCCCCAGATCGAGGGAGATTATCAGTGGTCTTGTATGTCTTCCATTTCCCTAATAATTGCTCCACAGTTGATTTCTTCAAACCAAGCTGCTTACCTATTGCATATTCAGTCTTCCCAGCCTGGTGCAGGTCTACAATTTTGTTTCTGGTGTCTTTTGACAGCTCTTTGGTCTTGGCCATAGTGGAGTTTGGAGTGTGACTGTTTGAAGCTGTGGACAGGTGTATTTTATACTGATAACAAGTTCAAACAGGTGCCATTAATACAGGTAACGAGTGGAGGACAGAGGAGCCTCTTAAAGAAGAAGTTACAGGTCTGTGAGAGCCAGAAATCTTGCTTGTTTGTAGGTGACCAAATACTTATTTTCCACCATAATTTGCAAATAAATTAATAACAAATCCTACAATGTGATTTTCTGGAAAAAAAAATCTCAATTTGTCTGTCATAGTTGACGTGTACCTATGATGAAAATGACAGGCCTCTCTCATCTTTTTAAGTGGGAGAACTTGCACAATTGGTGGCTGACTAAATACTTTTTTTCCCCACTGTATACTTCCGACTTCAACTGTATAAATGGAAAGTATTCAGACCCCTTGTGTGGGAATACTTCTGAACAGATTCCTCCTCCCAACCCTGCCATACACTATGCACCGATGAAGAGAGATCATGTGTTGGGGTAGACACAAATGAAGTAATAATGTTTTTTAAATATTAAATGTTACCTGTTTGAGCTTGTAGTCTGCGGAGGTTATAGCCCCCTGGCCCAACAAAGCGTGCTCGTCTGGAGACTGGGACTCTGACATTTTCTACAACAGACAGGAAACATTCCTTAAAAGCAAAATACATAAATAATGGAAATCAAGAAGGAATAGCAACCAAGAGAGTCTTACCGACAACCGGGCCATTCTCCTTTCTGTTAGCCCTGGGCTTGGCAATAGTATTGTTCATGATGCCCAAAATCTCCCTCTTGGCAACTGTAAGGATATGAGAATGACATGAGGATTGGTGACTTCGATATTTATCTCTCTAGAGAATGAATAGATAGCTACATAGCTATTTATGGGGCTTGTCTTTCATGTCACCTGTGGCTTGCTGAATAGCCTCCATTACAAGTTTCAGAGGTAAGCCTGGAATCTTCACATCAGCCTAGAAGGAGGAGGCATACATTATAGCAAAAATAACTACAGTCAACAAAATACGACAGCAGAGAGAAACCAATGGATGTTCAGCTACAGTACCTGTAAGGCATTGATACCCTTATTTGTTCCTGCCAGTTTGAAGTCCATGTCTCCTAGGTAATCCTCGATTCCCTGTTGTGACAGAAAACACAAATAAAACAGTTCTACAGACAGGGGATCTCATGATTATAGTACACATGTGATATTCCATAGAAAATGTAGTTAGCTTTAGGATTGGTGAGAGAAATACTAGTAATATTGGGTACCAGAATATCAGTCAGTATTCGGTAGTCCTGGATTTCTGATGGCTTCTCTGGGTTTGCCTTGGATATGAGTCCAATAGCAACACCTGCCACAGCTGATGTAATAGGCACACCTGGAACACAAACGTATTACATTTCACTGCAAATGGAAGGATCATCAACAAAAATGTAAAATTACATGTTTATTTTCCACTTCAAAAGCATGAAGTACCAGCGTCCATTAAAGCCAGACTGCCTCCACATGCTGACGCCATCGACGAGGACCCTGAGAGAACGAGTGTGTGAGAGAAAGAAAGAGCCGAGGCTCATCATACAGTCAATGAAATGACTAAGATTTGGCAACTAAGCTTATAATAAGAAATGGTCTTAAAATGTAGAAGCAAAATGGAAGTCATCCACAGAACTCACCATTAGACTCCAAAACCTCTGAGGTGACTCTAATAGTGAAGGGAAAGTCTTTTGGGATGACAGGTCTCAAAGACTTCTCTGCCAGTGCCCCTGTCAACATAGAGAAAGATAATATTATTTAAATAGTCACATGAACTTAGGCATGCCACCCACACACTACCCATGGGCATCTTTTAATCCATACCAACATACTAACCATGACCAAGCTCTCTTTTGTTCTTGTCTTTTAATCCATACCAACATACTAACCATGACCAAGCTCTCTTCTGTTCATCTTTTAATCCATACCAACATACTAACCATGACCAAGCTCTCTTCTGTTCATCTTTTAATCCATACCAACATACTAACCATGACCAAGCTCTCTTCTGTTCATCTTTTAATCCATACCAACACACTAACCATGACCAAGCTCTCTTCTGTTCTTCTTTTAATCCATACCAACATACTAACCATGACCAAGCTCTCTTCTGTTCATTCCACTCATCTTTCCAATCTCATTGGTTGCGTAAGGCGGAAACTGAAACAGAAAAAGATCATTTCAGCCCATGCAGATGTTTTGTTGTGCAATACCAAACTAATAAGCAAATCCTACTGGAATCCTGCTTATTTGTATAATGTCATACTCACCTCATAGTGAAGCATGAAATTCTTGTCTTTGACTCCACTGTTAAAAGGAGAGCAACTTGTTTCAGCTAACCTATATATGCACACATTACATTTAACACTTGCTTGAAACTTGCATTCAAGAGCACTGTAATTAATTATGTATAAGTTTACCTTAATGCTGTAGTAATGATGTCTGTTTTAATACTGGACTCCAAGGAGTCAAATGTTACAGAGCACAGAACCTAGAGAGAAAAGGCTTTATTAACTAGGCTAAAGATACAATGAAAAACAACCCAAAACAAATCAAGACTCCGCAAATACATTTCTCCTCTCTTCAACTTTCCAATGTCCCCAAAATGAATAGCACGCCTACTCTGAGCCCTTCTTTATAACGCCAGATCCCTACCTGTGTCTGTCCCCTCTGGAAAAGTGCAGACCCATGAAGGGGCTTAAAGATGTCAGCCTCACAGGAAATATTTCTCAATGAAGTCAGGTTTCTTCCATCACACCTTTAAAACAAGGTAAACAAGGAAATGATTAATGACATTAATGACAATTTGCTAAATACTACTGAGACATGCATTCTTTTTACCTCCTATATTCATTCAAAACCAGATTGCGGAAGACCTCTTTGGACACCGTGTTGAAGGACTCCATCACCTCATAAGGTTCTGCTTGAGGATATTTCTCTACAGAATACAGACATACTGTATGTAGGCGGTTAGACAGTAAAATGACCACACACAAGACCTTGAATGTTGCAAAAATCTTATAGCATAAAATTTATTTGGTACAGATGTAGGGTCTTAATTATGTCACCCTGTTGCAGGAGAAGTTTCCTGCAATTCAGGAAAAGTAAAATGTAGTGTATTTGAGGTTTAAAAATGCTTCTGAAGTTTGTAATTTCCACTTTGAAATTCGGACTTCATTTTCCCTTACGAAAAATTTATCAACCCCTACAAAAATGTCCATTAATTATAATTCCACATAATTCACATTTCCTGTTGCTGCAGGATTATTTTCCTGCTGTAGCAAACAGGCTCAAATTAAGGTCCTACATCTGTATATAGCAATGATACATACCTTTTATTTGTTCCTCTGTTTCTAGCCGCACTTTGTTAATGGCGTCATCTCTGGAAATCTGAAAGAACACAATAAGTTACTGATTTTATTGAATGAAAAAGTACCACCAAAACACAATAGCTAAAACACACAGACATAAATACTTACCTTGTCATGAGTGAAGTCTGTGAAAACAGCATAGACCTTTTCAGAGGCCAACCTGAAAGCAAAACAGTGTGCTGTCATGTAACCATTAAAAAAAACTTAAGAGATATGAGAAATATCAAGTCAGAAAGAAATGTGTCTTACTGTCGTGTGTGCTCAATCATTTCCTTGGGCGCAGAAAATATTTTGGGAGGGGTGCGCTTGGTCACTTTTGCTTCTCTGGCCATCTGCTGAATAGCCAATATGATCTGCTGTGTGTGCTTCACGCCAACCTTGACTGCATGACAGAAGTCCTGCTGCAACACATTCTCAGCAGATGCCTCGATCATCACTAAGACAAAACAAAATATGTTTATACCTAGACTGAATATGGCATAGCCACACACTAACATTTTACTATAGATATTGAGGTAGAGAAAAAGGGATGTGTGATATAGCTGGACTACAGTACTAACCCACTTGGCTGAGAGGTGCTCCAGCCACTATCAGGTTGATAGTGCTGGAAGCCATTTCCTTTCGTGTTGGGTTCACCAAGAACTCTCCATCCACCAGGCCAATGCGCACTGCACCTAAACATCCACAAAACACAGACCATATGGTTAAAGCCACATACAGGCAAATAAAAAGAAAAGGACACAGGTCTGTATGAGATACTAACCAATGGGCCCATTCCAGGGAATGTCAGAAAGGGTAAGAGCAGCAGAGGCTGTAGGGAAGAGAAATAGTTCACGTTATCACTCGATGTCAAACAAAGGTCATGTGAATGTTTCTACAAGGAAATCAATCTCTCCTCACCTCCATTAATGGCCAGTACATCTGGATCATTAACACCATCAACTGCCAACAGGTTACACAGGACCTGAAAATATACACCGCAGGACTACAATCAAGAGCACAGTTGTAATAACAGTGTAAAACATATCGGTAATGACCATACATAAGTACAACATTAACTACAAATACTGACTCACCTGAGTGTCATAGAAATAACCAGCAGGAAAAAGGGGTCTGATTGCCCTGTCTGAGGTCAGACAACAAAAAAGAGATAGTTAAAAGTCTGCTAATGGTATTTGCACTAAATCTAATATAGGACTGGAGTAAGAGTTATGGCATAGGAGTTAGAATCATCTTCTCACCTATTAGCCTACTAGTCAGAATCTCATTTTCAGTGGTGCCCAACTCCCGCCGCAGGTGGTTAGTGGGGATTCTACCAGCAGCAGCTGCTTTCTGTCTGTAGTCCACCTGTCAATCAAAAACACACTGTTCTAGCCAAAGGACCTGAATCACTCCAAGGGACCTAAGACCACTATGTAACAGCCTAAAGAGATTATCACACATAATGAACCGTCCCACATGGAAGACTAAAAGCAGCTTTTAAATATGTTTGAAGGGCATTGAAAAATATTATATGACCCCACTTTAACTTACCACTAGTGGCATAAATTGGGAGGGGGACGGTTTCGTTTTGCTGACAGCTGTCACCATCACTGTTGTATCCCCAAGCTGGAAAAAGAGGTGGAATGCATCCGAGTAACTGGTCTGAGCATCTTGTGCATATTCACTTACAAACTCTCAAAAAATTATTACGATTTATACCTGCACAACAGCCGACCCATCTGCAAATCTGGCAAGTTTCCCTGTTGAGATCTCAAGTTTTCTTCAAAAGAGGGGAAATAAGAACACATTTGAGGTTAGAGTGAATTGATGGGAGTCAATCAACCATTAATCACTGCAACGCAGATTTAGGAGGACTCGGACAAATATTCTATGAATATTCCTTCTTATAAATATATTTGACTCAAACTATGACAATATGAAATCAACAAGCACACCCCTGCATTGAATAATGAACTTGAAACCTTCGCCCACAGGCTTGACTGGCTGTCACTGTGTAACGTTATGTTATCAGCTAGCTATGAAACTAGCTAACTAGCTAGCTAGCTAGCTAAATCAGACGTCAACTTACTTCTCACCCAAGTTCACACCCACTTTTCGTGTCGTTCCATGGCTGTTCCAGACACTTTGGTGGCACAACCGCACATTTAGTCTGGCCAGCGAGGGCCCAAGCCTCAGTAAATGTATCATATTCAAGTACAAGCTAACATTAGATATATATTTTTAATTGAACAGGTATCCTTTACACAATTTTGATGCGCATGTGGGCTGCCATGACAGTTCATCACATGCACGGAAGTACGTCATTAATAAATAGTGGCCTGTGATTGGACCAAAAAGGTTCCACCTTCTGTGATTGGATATTATTTGTGCATCTCCAAAACAAGGCGTTCCAACGCAGCACTTTACAGCTCCAACCCATTTAAGCCTTGTTCACACTGCAGGCCTTAATAATCAAATCCGTTTAGGAATACTGACTGTTCAAACAGCAAGTTACAAGTGACCAAATCGGATTTGTGTGTGTTCAGATGTAGTAATTTGCTGACATGGCTACACTAGTTGTCATGGTAATGTCGGATGTGTGTGTGCAGTAGGCTGTTTAGTGCTAGTGCTTCTCACTCAGAAGTTGTTGTGTAGCAAGCTTAGGTGACCACAATACCTGCCATGGAAGTCTCCCAGTTGCTTTGAAGGTTCGATACCTTTTTGGCTTGCCACAGCAGTCAACTAGCTAGCTAGGTAACTTTTTAGCTTGCTAGCACATTCACTCATTTGTTTGTAATTAAACATTTAACAACCTAGTTAGCTACCACATGTTCTTGTCAAACTGTCAACAGAGTAGCTAGCAAGCAACAAGATATGCCAAATAACAGTCTAAAAACCATTTGAGGGCAATATTATCAGATTTGGCCATTCAGACACAAGTCCCATGGCCTGGAATCAGATTTGTATCTGATTTAAAACCACCCACGAAGATGGCTTGAAATATATGATTCCATGATTTAAGGTTGTTCAGAATGCAGGAAAAATATATTCAAATCGGATATGCAAAAGAACAGGATTTGCGTCACATCAAATTGCCAGTGTGAACAATTCCTGTTGAAATTACATACAGTATATGTCAAATTTACTAAATGCCAAACGTCTTTTTTCTCAAGAAACTATGATGGTAGGGTGATGTTTGAATTTAGTTTTGCTTACTTTCCTAATGTGACTTATCCAGAGCGACTTACAGTTAGTGAAT
This sequence comes from Coregonus clupeaformis, assembly GCF_020615455.1. Lineage (NCBI taxonomy): Eukaryota > Metazoa > Chordata > Actinopteri > Salmoniformes > Salmonidae > Coregonus > Coregonus clupeaformis. The sequence goes on along the minus strand of NW_025533527.1, from coordinate 230,760 downwards.
GCATACATTTTCATACTGCCCCCCCGTAGGAAACGAACCCACAACCCTGGCGTTCCAAGCGCCATGCTCTACCAACTGAGCTACAGGGGACTATCCCAAACAATGACCATAACCATCAACATCAAGTAAATTAATCTAGCATAAACCACGTTTCCATCCACCCATTTCATGTTGATTAATTATTATCTGACGCATGAAAAAAGTCATGACCGGGCTGATGGAAACATGAAATGCCGGTACAATTTTATAAATGCCGACAGATAATTTGTTCTTTCGACATGGTGGGATCTTTTTGTGTCGGTAAAATTAATTATGCGAGAAATGGTGGGTGGAAACGCCCTTATGCGCAAATATTTATATAATAACCAACATATCATGGACACTCTTACTGACAGTTGTGGCTGCTTCGCGTGATATATTGTTGTCTCTACCTTCTTGCCTTTGTGCTGTTGTCTGTGCCCAATAATGTTTGTACCATGTTTTGTGCTGCTATCATGTTGTGCTGCTGCCATGTTGTTGTCATGTGGTGTTGCTACCATGCTGTGTTGTCATATGTTGCTGCAATACGATGTTGTTTGTCTTAGGTCTCTAAGTGTTGTGGTGTCTCTCTTGTCGTGATGTGTGTTTTGTCCTATATTTGTATTTGTAATCCCAGGCCGTCATTGTAAATAAGAATGTGTTCTTAGCTGACTTGCCTAGTTAAATAAAGGTTAAATAAAATAACATAAAATACAAAAATTTCGAAGAAACTTGGAGTCACGAGATGATATGTTGTGTGGTCCTCCCACTAAGACTCTGGAAAGCATGCAGTTTATTAGGCTACAGATTAAATAACATAATGAATTTCACAGGCTGGTGAATGTGCAAGGTGATGAGCTTGATGCTCATTTCCAATAAATATCGAAGGTGTTATTCTGGTGACATGATGATCGATGATTGACTGCCATTTGACCAATACAAATAATATCGCTCTTAATCCTACACGCACTGTATCTGCGAGCTGTTGGCTATAGCGCGTGTGGGCTCAGAGTGGGCTCATTGGCTATATTGCGCAACAGTTTTTGTGACAAACCGATCAGTAGAGTTGAAAATGGGATAGAAACCCATTTAACAAAAAAATGTAATTCGGTACATGGGAATTGAACGGTACAATTATTTTGTATGTGCACTGCGTCATCACGCACAGCGCTTTTATCCGCAAAAAAAAAAAGTATCCTGGTGGGAAAATGCGCATATTGTTTTATGCAGATTGTAGCATATTCACATGAAAATCCGTCACAAATTGGATGGAAACCTAGCTATTGATAGATAGATAGTACCTTTTTCATTGGGATTGTTGAGTGGTACATTGCCTACATTACTTTAAACAATCTCTGGTACAGTGCTGTTTAGAAATGTGAACACAAGAGGGCGCTCTGTCCTCACAATTAACATGATACACACGGGTCATGTCCCAATGATCTCTTCTTCCTCCCAAAGTGTGCACTCCCCTTCACTGGTTTGAACGAAAATGACTGGTATAAGAAATATTGTGGAAACTCCCACTAGCCCATGCCTCCACCAATCCAATGCTTTTACATTTTTGGGAAGTAGTTAACGAGTGCACACTGCAGAAGAAATTAGATATTATTGGGAAGCACATAGGGATAATGAAGTATGATAAACCAGAAATCTGTGGTTGTACAATGTGAGGCTTGCTAGCCATGCTGTAACTGTACTGTTTCAGCCTACATCACAATGTGAGGATATGTTGAAGGACTTGTAAGATAAGAATATGCTTTTTTGGTCAACACAGTACTATCAGCTTCCTCATCATGAAATAATGGTCATCCCTTACACTGTATATTTACCTGCTTTATAGTCAGTTATTGGTATTACCCAGGCATTTAGGCTATACCCTATCTTGTTCTAAGGTTATGTAGAGTGACCCTTCTGTTTTCTTACACTTTGAAAACCTATTTAATTCCCTGGATTTAAAATAAAATTAGACAACCACTGTTTTGCAGTATTCAACAGATCAATATTATTGATTTACTTTCAGTGGTGAATGGTGGTGAGGGTCCATCAATAATTCGAATTTCTGCTATCAATAATAGCATTTTTATATAAACAAATATATGATAATTACCTGCATGGAGGTCATTACAGCTGTGAATCATTTTAAATACAATTCTACTAACTTTGCACAACTCTTAGGGCAACATATCCATGTTTTTTTGGTCAAAATTATTCAAGTTCAGTAAATTTGGTTGGGAATCATTGATGGACAACAATATTCAATGCTTGTCACAGATTTTCAAGCAGATTTAGGTCAGGACTGAGACTACTAGACCATCCAGGAACACCCAACACCTCTTGGAAAGCCATTCTGATGTGTTTTTAGCATTAGAATTTGTGTAATTGTTCCGCTGAAAAATAAAGCTATAGCAGAGTTAGGTTTTCAGAAGACTATGACAGGTTTCCCCTCTAACTTTTTACCAGTTTTTGCTCCTTTCATATTTCTTTTGATCCTAACATACTCCCCAGCCCCTGCCGGTAACAAACATACCCATAACATGATGCTGCCACCACAGTACTCATCTTATTCAAAATTATTCACACCTGTAATGACTGCCAATGCTGCTTACACCACAGGAGGCTGCTTAGAGGAGAATGGCTCATAATAATGGCCGGAACAGAGCAAATATAATGGCATCAAACACCTAGAAACCATGTGTTTGATGTATTTGATACCATTCCACAAATTCCGCTCCAGTCATTAACACGAGCCCGTCCTCCCCAATTAAGGTGCCACCAACCTCCTGTGGTTTCCACCATAATTATGGAAGGGCCGGCAGAAAACGTGTGGTGAGGTGCATTTGCCCCAGCACTTTTCAATCTGGTGTGACACCGCCTCACCACTTTTGATTTAGTTTAATATAATACATTGATGCAAAGAGCGTTAAAAAGAAGGGCAAAGTGCATCTTTAAAAAAAACAATTTGCCAACTCGCAAACAATTTCTCTGTCCTACACATCGGAGTGCTGCTGCAGGCTCTGTGCATGTCTTGACCAATCCGATTAACGGAAATAGCAGGTGGCGCGGGCCCGGGCACAACGCACAAAGCTGAAGGCACGCTCTCCACTTTCCTCCGGTATGATGGTCCCCTGAACGTTCTTGGGATGTTGTGTCTTCTTCTTCTTCTTCTTCTTCTTCTTCTTCAGGGTTTATCAGCGGTTGGCATCCAACGTTACGGTGCATTACCGCCACCTACCGTACTGGAGTGTGGGCCAGAGACAGGGATAAACTAAATCCTACCTGCCAACCCAGTTTCTCTTAAAAAAGACAACAAAATATGTGATACTATATCTAATGACGTTCTACTCAATATACTCTTTAAACTAATTTCCTGTATCCCCTTCTCCCTCATACTTAATCTCATCCTCTCTCTTTCCCTCTGATACTGCCCACACTGTAGCAATACATGCTCCACAGTCTCTATTTCCTGACAATAATCACATTTTCCTGATGGATGCTTTCCTATCACGCTTAGTGTCTTATTCAACTGGCTGTGTCCTACCCTTAATCTTGTAAATATAGCCTCCTCTCTTCTGTCCCTTCCTGCCGTCCTCCCCTCCCCGACTTTCCTCTGTACATGAAATAAATGCCTTCCCTTATTATTTATATTCCACTGCTCCTGCCATCTCTGCACCATCACTGTATGTATCAGTCTTTTTGCCTCTGCCTTGCTCATTGACACTTCAACATCAACATCCCCACTACTAAGTGCTTGTTTAGCCTGTTCATCTACTGCCTCGTTCCCCTCCGGGGATGTTGTGTCATGGTCCCCAGGAGGTTTTTGTCTAGTTCCCGGTTTGTACCGGGGACGTCACCTGATGGTCGCAAAGAAACGTCCCTCTCCTCCCCTAGTTTCATTAGGCTTCACCCCTTGGCATCAAGTCCCTGATCAGTGTTGACAACTCCTCAGTAAGGAAAGTAGCTATTGGCTGTCCTCAAAGTCGCTAGAAGTCGTTAAATGACGTCATCACCTAATTTGCATAATTTGCATGTAATTGTAATGGACGATGTAGGAGAGAGGAATAATGTCGTGGGAGAGACAAAAAGTGAGTAAAAAACACCCTACATTTACATCCCGCCCTGAATGTAAGCCAGGGCGGGATCAGCCAGGCTTCCCGCATGCGCGATTCATTTGCAGTCTGAACGCGGAGGGGTGAACATCTCCTGCTCTGACTGCAGCTGGGAGGGACTGCTGCGCGAGGACTGTGCCGCCTGTGAGTGCTTTGGGACGGGGGTTGGGCCCACGGCAGCACCTGCTGCTCGTTGAGAAGAGTAAGAACGATACGTGCTTTCACGTCAGAGTCTCCAAAAGTCTCCAATAGCACCAGAAAAAGTCGCTATCTTTGTCACTAGTCGCTTTTTTGAAAATGTGTCGCTAGAGGGGTCTGAAAACTCACTAAATATAGCAACACTCTTTCGCTAAGTGCAAATATGTATTATAGGTAATGAATGTATAGGGGACTTCTGAAATTCAGACTTTGTGGTGCAGCAGAAAGATCAACATACCCCAAATTCAGAGGTCGTAAGTTTAAATCCCAGGTGGGGTCATATTGAAAAGTCAGTACTAAGTGATCATGTCAAAAGTAATCATATTGTCATTGATTAAAGATTTGTACACTATTTTAGCTGAACAGTGTACCGCTTACCTTAAAACCCCCATACCATTTCATTACTTTACTTATAATGGTTTTGGACACCTGTGACCATCACGTGACAAAAAACTCCAGGGGACCATGACACAACGTCCCAAGAACATTCAGGGAGCCTCCTGAGTGGCGCAGCAGTCTAAGGCACTGCATCGCAATGCTTGAGGCGTCACTACAGCCCTGGGTTCGATCCCAGGCTGTGTCACAGCCGACCGTGACCGGGAGACCCATGAGGCGGCGCACAATTGGCCCAGCGCCGTCCAGGTTAGGGGAGGGTTTGGCCGGCCGGGATTTCCTTGTCCCATCGCGCTCTAGCGACTCCTTGTGGCGGGCCGGGCACCTGCAAGCTGACTTCGGTCGCCAGTTGTACAATGTTTCCTCTGACACATCGGTGCGGCTGGCTTCCGGGTTAAGCGAGCAGTGTGTCAAGAAGCAGTGCAGCTTGGCAGGGTCGTGTTTCGGAGGACGCATGGCTCTCGACCTTCGCCTCTCCCGAGTCAGTACGGGAGTTGCAGCGACGGGACAAGACTGTAACTACTCCCCATTGGATATCAAGAAATTGGGGAGAAAAAGGGGTAAAAGTACCAAAAAAAAGAACATTCAGGGGACCATGACACAACGTCCCAAGAACATCCTAATAACGTCCCCGGGACAAACCAGGAACTATAAAAAGGTCCCCCAGAGAACGCTCCCTTGCGATCATCACACGATGTCCTAAGGTCTAGTAAAATGAAAGTCTAGAGAACGTCCTGATATGGTCCTCAGTGAGTTCCAGGGAACTTACAGGGAACTAGACAAAGATCCCCCAGAGAACGTTCCCTTGGGACCAGCACACAACGTTCTTAGAACGCCCTGTGAGTTTTATTGTCCAATCTTTTTCTTTCTCTGTGTCTGTGTATAGGTGACCCCCCTAGTCCTTCTTTAACATATAATTCATATGAACAATTACAAGGTTGCTGCAGTTTGACAAGGTTTTCATCCAGGAGTTTTTAAAAACCATGTGACCTGATAAGACAAATTCTGGTCCCATCATAGCCAACCTTTTTACAACAGCTTAATAACATATAAGGTCAAGAGTTTTACCTGGTTAGGTTACCAGATCAGGGAAAACTACGGGCCCCAGATTTTTCTTTCACTTTAGAAATGTATAGGTATGTTGTATACATCGGTAGAATCAATAATTGGCGAAGAAAATCAGATTGTCAAAAAATATATATATATATTGATATACTGTGTATAATTGAATTATTCACTTCTTTGGGGGACTAATTCAGTAGATATGGATATATTCTATCTAGGCTATTATTGCTTGTTACTGGACATTTAGGTGTAGGTTATTTTTATTTTTTTGAGGGGGGGGTCAAATTTCTCACTGTTACACGCCATGCCTCATGTGTCAAAAAGATCCCCTTGCTGTACCTCAGGAGGGCATCCTGCCTATAATAAAAGGAGATTAGTGTGAGCAGCCATGCTGAGGATTGGGTGGCAGGCTGTGGTTGGTATGGCAACAGATTAGTGTCAGCAGTTTTTTTCCCCCAGAGATTCTATTAGGTTTATCCAGTTGCCATGGATTTGGACAGGTTGAGAGCTCCTGTCCTTACAATATCCAGAGGCAAGGACCATCAGTGTCTTATGGACCAATCACTGAACATTACCGTCAGATTGCACTTAGATAATAATTGTTTCATGGTTTATTTCTTATAGAAGATAGTCTTGGAAATGCAATTCTAATTATGTGTGTGCTTTGAACGGAATACAAGTAAATCAATATTGTATTAATTGACCGGTAATCTATTTAACATCTATTCGATATTTAACCTTCTTCACTGTGACGTTTTGGATCACAACTCACCATGTCCAGTCTATAGGGACTGGAAGTGTCTTTCCTCATATCTGAAATCAAATCGTAGTTGTGCTGGGAAATGCATGCTGAAGGATTGGGAAAGCATTTGTGTGTTGTAGAATGCTCTGCTGTAGCATAGGCTACTCCCCCAACTCTGAGTGGGGGTAGGTCACTCCAGGACTCCGCTAGTTAAAAAGAGAGAACCCATTGCTGGTGCTCATACTGTGGTGGAACTAGACACTGACCACAGGCTGTATAAGTACCACAGGGATTCATTTTTGGCAACTCCAATGAGATTTTCACCATTAGCTTGAAAATGTGGGTTTAAGGGGGTCTGGCAGGAAATCATCACTGTGTTTTAGGGATTACACATTAGACCATGCTGTGAAAATACAGTGTAAATATGTTTACAACAGGAAGTCTGAGACACAAATATTTAGAAAGAGTATGGGGTGATAGAATACAATATGACGTATAAAAACAAATGCTTTTACATTGGCCATAGCCTGTCTACAATAGCTTGAGATGCAAAGGTACAATATCAATTTTGCTGAGCGATAATGGAATTATATTTCATTTTCTACATCATTTCATCCCTGCCCCAGTTTACCAGGCAACGTGTAGTGGCGATTATCCTTGGTCCTGCTAATTTCTCACCTGTCAAAAGGACATCAGCTCTTGGGCACGGTCAGTCGTTTAGATTACTGAGACTTGAAGTGCATGGCAGTGTAGCAGAGCTGTAGGTATCATTGAAAGTTCTTAGGAAACTCTAACATGACATATTTATTTTGACATTGGGCTGTTGATACTGTAGTCTTGTTAGAAAGCAGCAGGGAATGTATTGGTATTTTTGTTGTAATCAGGCTGACTTTTGCCACAGGGGCTTTATATCACCGGAAGGGGGATTTGATGCATTTGGTTTGATTTCCCATATCAGCCCCACAGGATGCTCTAAATAGGTCAGTCATCCCAAAAGCATATGTCAATCATTTGTTGTGTTAGAGAGACTATCATAGTGTAATGTTTATAGTGATGTATTTCAGTACACATTCCCATATTGGCTAAAGATTCTAAAAGTTATTTATGCTTCACCACAAACCTAACAGGAAACAACAGTCATTCCTTCTGGAGAGAAAGAGAGAGAGAGAGAGTGAGAGTGAGAGAGAAAGAGAGAAAAACTGAGAAAAAGAGCGAGAGACCCAAGGGAGACACAAGGTCAGGGAGTCCTGGATAATTGCCTCTCCCTCTCTGCTGTTGAAAGGCCCATGGTGTTCAGAGAAAACGTGGCACTTTGGTATTGCGGCATTGCTTGGTCAGTGGAATCTTTGCTTTAGGCTAAATTAACACGATTTCAAATGTAAATTTTTTCCATGCACCTCTGCTGCAGCTCTTTTTTAGCACACTGGCGTTGGAGAGTTTAAGTTTTCTTAGCCAAAGGGGCGTTCTGGGTTTTTAAGAAAGTTGCCAGCTAAGTTGAAAGAATTTGTTGAGTTGTTTTCCCTCCCTGTGTTTAAGCTGCATAAGGAATGCTGCTGTCGCTCTATGACTGCACCAACACAATAATGAATTAGTCTGCTCTGTGACACACCACGTAAACATGATGAATAATGGATGAATAAAAGAGATGAGAATGATCCCATTTTCAAAACAAAGGTCAATGCTAAACACACACTGCTCTCCCTCTAAAAAAACAACGAAGATGGAGCTCCACTAAGAACCTCCATGACTAATTCCACATAAAACCTAATTGTATTCAGATTGTGGTAGGTGTGCATTACATGAGTCATGAGGACTTAATGAGTATGAATTAGCTGTAAGTGTTTCAGAATATATGTGTTCAGCCTGGCCTGTGGGTTGGCCTGCTGCGTATTTGAATCGGAATCCCCTCCTACAAAAATGGGATGACAACATCCATTTTAGTCCAAAGTCCTGCCCAAACCAGAGAACACACGGAATGTCTACCCAACGTCCTCTTTTTAAGCATACACATAGGCCTACATCCAGGAGAATGAGATAATGTTCACAGGAAGTCACTGTAAGGGTTGGTGTGAGGTGTGACCCAGGTGCGGTGCAGGATAGACAGTAGGCAGTAGGCAGAGATGGTCCCAAAACCAGGATACAAAATAAAGGAGGAGCAAATTGGTCTCCAAAAACAGGCTGACAGCAAACATACGAAATACTAACTATGACTGAAAACAACAATGAAACAGGGAGAACACTTCTCAAGTACCTGTACATACGTCTCGCGATCAGACACTGATTAGTACTGTTTGGCATCGAGAACTAGCAGAGAAAACAGAGCAAGGGAACACAGGGAACTGAGGGCATAAATACACAGGTGAACAGGTAGACACAGGTGACACCAATAGGATAATAATTAGTCCAGACTGTGAGTGAGGAGCTGCCTAAGGTTGTCGGAGGATGATACCTAGTGGGTTGCTCCGGAACTGCGACCCCCTCCTTTAACAGTGCCCCCCGACAAACGGCCCCAGCCGTTCACCTCGGTGCCTCCATGTTGTTATCAGCCCTGGGTCCAAAATGTCCCTCCTGGGCACCCAGGACCGCTCCTCCGGCCCATAACCCTCCCAGAAATTGGAGCCCCCTCCCCACCTGCCGGCAGTCCAGGATCCGGTCCACAGTAAAAGCTGGCTGCCCTCCGACGAGGCGCAGCGGGGGAGCAGGACGAGGAGGGGGAGCCAGGGGACAGGTGGCGACGGGCTTGAGGAGGGACACATGGAATGTGGGATGCACCCGCATGGTGAAGTTGCAGGTGGTAGGCCACTGGGTTGACTCGCTGGACCACTCTGAATGGCCCGACGAACCGGGGGGAACAGCTTCTTGGTACCCGTATTGGCACTGGAAGGGGGACAGGCCGGTGGACGAGCAGAGAAGGGTGTTGTGGGCGTACTCCGCCCACACCAGTCGCTGACTCCACGTAGCTGGGTTGCTAGAGGCGTAGCACCTCAGCACCCCCTCCAGATCCTGGTTGAGGCGCTCCGTCTGCCTGTTCGACTGAGGATGGAAGCCGGAAGACAAGCTGATGGAGGTGCCGAGGCAGGTGGCGAATGCTTTCCAGAACCTGGAGGCGAACTGAGGACCCCGATCCGACACCACATCTTGGGGAAGGCCGTGGACCCGGAAAACGTGCTGCACCACCAACTTAGCCATCTCCCGGGACGGCGGGAGTTTGAGAAGGGGAATGAAGTGGGCAGCCTTCGAAAACCAGTCCACAATGACCAGGATGACTGTGTATCCATCAGAGGGGGTAGGGCGGAAATGAAATCCAGCGAGATGTGGGACAAGGGGCGCTTGGGAGCAGCCCTGCCGCGGGCTGAGGTGAGCTCTTTGTGTCCGCCTTGACGTAGAGCTGGTGACAGAGTTGGCGTTGGAGGACCTGCCGAACGTGCTGCTGGTGTTCACTCATGTCCTTTGAAAATATTAGGATATCATCCAAATACACGAAGATGCTGTAGTCGAGGAGGTCCCGGAGCACGTCATTGACCAACGCCTGGAACACCGCAGCCGCGTTGTTTAGACCAAACGGCATGACTTGGTACTCGTAATGCCCAGTGGGTATGTTAAAAGTCGTCTTCCACTCGTCCCCCTCCCAAATCCTCACCAGGTTGTAGGCATTTCGTAAGTCCAGCTTGGTGAAGACCCGGGCTCCCTGCAACGACGCGAATGCCGTCGTCATCAGGGGGAGTGGGTAGCGGTTCTTAACCATGATGTCATTGAGCGCCCGGTAATAAAAGCACGGCCCACCATCCTTTTTCCCCACGAAGAAGAAGCCCGCGCCCACGGGTGAGGTAGAGGGACGGATGTGACCCTCGATGAGTGCCTCGTCAATATACTCCCTCATGGCCAGCGTCTCCGGCCGGGACAAGGAAAACAATCGCCCTCGTGTGGGAATGGTGCCCAACAGGAGATCGATAGCGCAGTCGTATGGCCTGTGAGGAGGTAGGCCCTTGGCAAGCCTCTTACTAAACACCTCCCCCAGATCCCAAAACTCCCGGGGAACGCCTGCCAGGTCTGGGCCGGTGACGGAGTCTGTAGCCGCCGTCCTCCCGGTGGCAACCACCGCTAGGGCGGTAGGCGGTTCGGAGTACGGGACCTGGGGAAGAGGTGAGGCTGGTAGGTGGTCTGGGACGGTGGTTTGGGCTGATGAATGATCGGCGGAGACCGGAACAGGACGGAGGCGGAGCCTCCCTCCAGGATGAGCCGCCCTGTGGACCAGTCTATCCGGGGTTTGTGGGCGACCAGGCAAGGGTGCCCGAGGACGAGGGGACACTCAGGAGAGTCCACAATGAAAAACTGGATATCCTCCCATAGCCCCCCTGTCACCTGGACACGCACAGGGACAGTGCGCCGGGTGATGAAGCCCGACCCCAACGGCCGGCCGAACAGGCCCATGTCCGGAACCAGCTCGGAGAGGGTAACGGAACGCCCCCAAATCCACCAGTGCATGCGCCGACGCGCAGTGCGGGCCCACTGAACCCTGACAGGGAGAAAAGTCAGGGAGTCTTTGGGGTTGGGGTTTCGGTTCCAGCTCGCTAGCATCCCTTCCCGATATTAGCGAGCCCTCCCGTTTCCCAGCTTCTCCGGGCACGAGTCGCAGTGGTAACCTGCCTGGCCGCAGTACAGGCAACGTCCCTGGCACAGACGTCTTTGCTTCTCCATCCTCGACAAGCGCGCCTTGCGTCATCCCTCTCTCGTGCACCCTCTCACGACGCCGATTGTCTACCCGCACCGAGAGGTCAACGAGGCCGTCCAGCGCTCAGGCAGCTCCCTGAAGGAGAGTTCGTCCTTAATCCCCTCCGATAGCCCCTGTGCGTAAAGGACGACCAGGGCGGCCTCCTCCCATCCTGCCTCTCGAGCCCGGGTCCGGAACTCCACGGAGTAACCCGCCACCGAACAGTCACCCTGCCGACATGCCGTGAGCCGCCTCCCGGCCTTGTACCCTGACACCACCCGAGAAGTGTCGAGCACCTTGCGTAGCTCCCGGTTGAATTGGTAGGAGTCGGAGCATGCTGGAGTTTGGCTCTCCCACTCCGCGGTAGCCCAGGAAAGGGCCAGACCCGTCAACAGAGTGATAATGTAGGCCACCCGGCTCTGCTCCGTCGGGAAGAAGGAGGGTTGTAGGCTGAATACCAGGGAACACTGGGTGAGGAATTCCCTGAAGCCCTCTGGACGTCCGTCGTACCTCTCCGGAGGTGGTAGATGGGGTTCTCGCGATGTCGCAGGCAAGACTGGAGACGCAGCTGCCGCGGCATCCGCTCCGCCGGCTGCCGGGGCTGGTCGGGTGTCCACCCGGCTCTGCACGGCAATCGTCAGCTGGCGGAGATTCTCTGTGATCTGCTGCAGGCTGCAGTCGTGCTGGTTCAGCATAGCGCCCTGCGTTGCCAATGCGCTACGATACTGTGCTGCCTCCGCTGGGTCCATATTGGCTCTGTTTTCTGTAAGGGTTGGTGTGAGGTGTGACCCAGGTGTGGTGCAGGATAGACAGTAGGCAGTAGGCAGAGATGGTGAAACAAGGATCTTTACTGGTGGTCCCAAAACCAGGATACAAAATAACGGACTTGTCACTAAAAAATAAAGGAGGAGCAAATTGGTCTCCAAAAACAGGCTGACAGCAAACATACGAAATACTAACTACGCCTGAAAACAACAATGAAACAGGGAGAACACTTCTCAAGTACCAGTTCATACGTCTCGCGATCAGACACTGATTAATACTGTTTGGCATTGAGAACTAGCAGAGAAAACAGAGCAAGGGAACACAGGGAAGTGAGGGCATAAATACACAGGTGAACAGGAAGACACAGGTGACACCAATAGGGTAATGATTAGTCTAGACTGTGAGTGAGGAGGTGCCTAAGGTTGTTGGAGTTATTCAAATGAGTTCAGAAGCTCTCCTTCCTTATCTCAGCAGACTGATGAATCACCTCAAGTAATTCTATCAGGGAAAGTGATGTGCTTCTATACATTGATTTTAGCTAAGCCCTCAGACCCATTTCCATGTCAATGATTGGGTTTTAATTGCCTTTTTGGTGGCATTTCCCTCTCCTGATTTATTCAGACAGACTAATTAATCAGTTAGGTTGATTGAGGCTTATCTCTTGGGGTTAGTGATTTTGGGCTGGACTCAAAATATGCCTCCTAACTGCTGACACAGTTCAGACTATTAGGTTTGTAATTACAGGTTGATAACAGTGTAAGTAAAAATCCAATATCAATTTCCGGGACCTACAAATCAGTGCATTTCAAATAGGTTAATCAAAGGGTTGTGTGTGTTTCAGGATAAATTATATGTGTACTGGCATGGCACAAATGGAAGAAAACTGTATTCTATGCTTTTGATCAATAACATATAGCTATATAATTAAATAACTATCTGATTAGAATGTATCTATTCTATTCTGACTGTGTTGCTATCAGTTTTTTTTCATTGTTTCAAGGCAGACCATGTCTATCTCAGTTATAGGTATGCTAGTTTCCCTCAAGTGCAACTGAGATCTGGTCAATTGGTCATGATGGTTGATGGGTAGCCAGCAGATTCCAACCCTACCGTTACGCTTGTTTACACTGAGATGCACTGGGGTCAGAACACAATCATGGTTAGAGTAAAATACTCTGCATGGTCAATCCAATGTCTGCATTGGCCGTACAGCATTTACGGCGATACGGCCTCTGCAGAAGTCAGGGCATTCATACTTCTTGCGTTTCGCGGAGCAGAGCTGTTGAGCAGAGCTGTTGTGAAGGAAGTTGTCAAGGAAGTGAGTTTGTGTTTATAAATACCTACCGCCTCCACCTACCATCAACTAATCATGTCAATGCGGAGCTATACGGAGCCCTCCGCATTGTTAAAAAATTTGGGAGGTGCTCGGCATCGCCGTATGGAGCTCGATTTGTCCTCTGCAAGCCTCCGGAGGCTCCGTAATTATGTCACACCCTCCGTATGGAGCCTCCGGACCGCATTGCCGGATCAAGCAATGCCTGATCAACCATAAATCAGCTATTATACACTGCAGAGCTGGTGCGAGATATCTGACCCATATCTCGCAGTGTCTTAATCTAATCATGATTGCATTCCAACCCCAGTGCAGCTCAGTGTAAACAAGTGTAATGGTAGGGTTGGAATCTGGTGGCTAGTTGATGTGTAGAGTTGCATAGGGTGTGCTGCTGTGCTGTCCCTAGATTTTGTTACTAAAGTTGCAGTGGGGAATTGCATGTAGTCTTACATGTTGCAGGCTATGTATGGGACAAACCTTAGATTTACACCTCGGCATTGTGCACATTTTGTATGATATCCACAAGGTGTCACTGAAATGCCTTCAACCATTGTCAGTTCAATGAATAATTAGTCACTGCTAGGCAGCTATTTCTTTTTTCTTTCATTCCTTGTCTGGACATTCTTATTGGTCAATATGTGTTAACACTAATGCTTTTTCTAGTCTTGTTTGAGATCATTTATCATATTACTATCCATAACCTACATAGGCTGCACACAATGTGACACACTCACTTTGCCTATATTCATTGACAAAGCTGACACATAAAATGTGAATCAACCTAACATAAGACATTTGAGGTTATGCCCTGATAATGTAGTCTTTATGTCTACATACAAGATAGTCCATTTCATGTGGATGTGGAAATGTTCATGACAACGTCAAAGAACTAACTAGCTCATTGTTCTATCTGTGACAACGTGATGGCGCCCTATTTTCTTGAGCGCATTTGATTTTGGCGGAAGAAGACACGTCCTCTACGAGTGAACGAGTAGGTTTGGAATGGAAACGGAGTCGAGGGAGGCGATACTTCGTCTAGCGCAGAGCTCCATCAGTGGACTCAAGTCAGACTCAGTAGTAGGTTATGCAGCCGTTATTCCCATTTTCCAGCCAAGTGACTAAATGATAGAAGAAAGACATCTCTGCCATTTATATAATTGGAACAATCGTTGGCTTTATGCGGGGGGAAAATGCAACCTTCAAGACTAAAAGGAACGTGATGGGAAAAGCATATATATATATATCTTTTTTTAAAACAGAATATTCTAACTCGACGTCCATTGGAGGAAACCAGTTAATGTTTATAGCTCTGTGCTTCGTCATCCTTCAACGTTAGATTTTTGTTTCATGGACCGTTTTCATAATTATTAGCCTACCAGTACAGGTCTAATGTCTTAGTTTAGCACATTATTTAGTTGTAGGTAGGTCAGCTGCCTTTACATGCACAGGCTAGATGAGATTCAATGGTTAAATGTTTTTGATGGATTCCTTGTCCTATCCAAAGGAGGGTAGTAAGTAAGTAGCAAGACATAATCTAGGGTAGCTACTGGTCCGAGAATTGTGGAATAATATAATTTTTGATCAAAACCGGACGTCTATGGACATTTGTTTTTCATCGGCGAAATGAGTGTCTGTTTAATTAAATCAACCACATGAACGGCGTCTAAATTAAGGTCGTGTTCAGAGGGGTGAAAGGCGACGCTGAGAAAATTCCCCGACAAGGAGAAATACAGTTTAATACATACTCTCTGGAATTGTCGCTGTCAACCACAAGGAAATGGGAAGCGAGGTTTTTACGCCGTTGCTGGAGCAATTTCTGCTCACGCCTTTGGTCGCCTGGGTAAGGCACCCTAATAAACTATTCTTAGGGAATTTGAGCTTCCTAATTAAGCTGGGTATCCAAAATAAATGCTATGTTAACAAGTGATTTGGTTTTGCTGACAGGTTTGGGGTATTGTCCTATTTTTCAGGTTAAGGCGGCTGGGCATTCATCTGGAAACGATGGCACCAAACTATCGGAATACATTGAATTAGTGGATGGCATTTATTTAAATGAGATCATGCTTGAGATGTAAGTAGTAGCCTATTTGTCTTTTATGGGTTCTCTCTCTCCACAAGAATCAATGAATTAATGGCCACGCATGCTTCTCTGATTCATTGGTCATCATCAACATTCGCCCTGCACTGTAGGTTACAGTGGACGCAAACACCCATGCACACATTCATGATTCTTGACACAAATTCAGGACTTAAATTCAAACAATATTTTTATTAATTCCACAGAATGATACATTTCACTAGTGAAATATGTCAGCCAACGATGCTAGGATGAGGTGTAATCAGAATTTAATTTGTGAATTGTAGGTATTTTTATGCAGTCAGTTCCACCACCTCGAGTTCTGTATTGATGGCTCGAGTCGGCAGCAGTTTATCTTCCACTCGAGCGGTCAGTCACAAAAAAAATGTCAGAACGTGAAGTGTCATCTGCAGGCTCCTGGAAGACTCCCTGGCGCGTGCTCTTCTTGCCTGCTAGAATTGTACGGAGGGCGGCTATTCTGCCTCACTCACCCAGCCTACCCCTTGAAGAGGATTCAAAATGAGGAATCCGTCAATCTCTGCCATGACCACTGACACGCACTATACAAAAGAAGGCGGTTTCCACCCATGCTTTTGTCTGGGCTAGGTTTGCATGATGCAGTTTGTGAATTTTGGCATATTAATAGAATAGAATAACAATGACGCCACTAATCCAGTTAACCAGTGCCTTATCTGACAGTTATTTCTTATTATGAACATTATCACCCTTTGACTTCAAAAGGCAGACATTACATTAATTTCCTTTGTGTTATTGTCGAGCACTTTCTCTCTTCGCTCACTGTGAGCTTGTTACTTATCACACATTCTATTAACAGGTCTAAGCTCTACTGTGCCAATTATCTCACGGTTTCCAGGTGGGCCTACTACTAGCTGTCCTCATGCTGCCTTGGCAACACCGTCCTAGGCTCTCTAGTCTTACTGGGTTGCCAATGACCTTGCAAACCCTACTCAGGTCTGTTTCAGCAAATTTGGTGCTGTAGTCATTTCCATTACCCCAGTCATCATACCGGTAGGCCTAGTTTACAATTGCCAATAGAATAAGTCAAGCCTCCTATTTGGAATAGTTGATTCTCAGCTCAAGAACCGTTTTCAATTATAATGAACCCTAGTTCAGCTCTGCTTGTTGGTCAGCAGGATGTTGGGGCGGGCCAGTCACTTCATCCTAGCTCCTAGCTGTGTGTGTAGTCAATTTTTGGCCAGCTGTTGGCACTAGTCTGCCCAGCAAGACTCTCACACAGAGGGCACATTGTCAGAGGCTGTTGTGAATCAGGTCTTTGTCTCAGTTTATGAAGGCTACATGTTTAGTTACAACAGTTTCATCATACATTGGCTCATTTAAATATAATATTTCACTGGTAAACATTTACCTTGTGTTGGATTAATTTATTTTAGTCCTGCATGTTCTGTGATTTATTTGATTTGGCCATATCAAAATGCAGGCCTCCAGTGGTCTATTTAGTTGTACAAAAGAGTTGTTGTGAGAGTAGATTTAGTTAATGTTAAACATGTTACTGGTTGATTTGGTTCAGCTCATATGGCTTCAGCTTGTTCAACAGGTCATCGCTACCAAATGTGATGTCTGCAATGATGCTGAATTTGGAACACATGCGGAGCAGAGTGCATTAAGTGATGAAAATTATTAACCACCCAGCAGTTTGCAAAGCTAATGGCTTCGCCCAACAAGCCGCCCTCTCACTGCCCGTGTCTGTGTTGAAACTCCTGCAGAGTGCTGTTATTGTGGGCGTAATGGTAGGCATACTTTGTATTGACCTGCCTGTGATCAATTAGCCTCGTAAAGGGGGGCTCAGTCTTTTCCATGAGCAGCCATTATCAAGAGGAGATTAAAACTATCCATTTAAAAATACACTTCTACAAGGCATACAGCAATCATCCTTCTAGCACAGGGCTGTGTATACTTTTAGCTTCGCAAGCTTTGAAGTAGAGGATGCATCATGTACTGCATAAAATTAACATAAGACAAGTTGCAGTGATTGTTGTCCAAATTCTGAGTTTGCCTTACTACCATTTGAAGCATCCCATGTTGAATAATGTATGTGTGTGATTCATCACCTACTGTACACAGAATGGGTATCCAAATGATTTAAGCAGCTGTATGTAGTAGTATGTTATTTTGTAATAGCTCTCTCTGCAAGCTGTTGACAGGGAGGCAGGCAGGCAGACGTCAGTTGTCCAGGAAGCACAGCGGCCTGGCTGGATAATCTAACTGCTAGTTGGAGGCACAGATGGCACGGTGTCACTGTTCTGCCCCTCAGTCACTACTGCCCAGCCTATTAGACCACCCTTCAGCGACCTGTTTGGGTGGAGCACAGACTGGACAAAGAAGTGGCATTTCCCTCTTCTCATTACAATGGTAAAAAAACATGTTTTTTTCCTGGTTGTACAGGCATAATAAATTACAATGGTTCAGGTCAACATTTGGAATAAGGTGACTGGCTGCATTTTCATAGTGTCTGCATTGGTTGACCTCAAGGTCAAATTGTGGCCAATTCAGAGCTTGAAGCTAGATTTCTACTACATCCCACTAGTCCCTCATTCAGGAAGTGATGTTGTTAGTTCCTATTTTCCACTTCAGTGTTTTATTTTTATTTTTTTATTTCACCTTTATTTAACCAGGTAAGCCAGTTGAGAACAGGTTCTCATTTACAACTGCGACCTGGCCAAGATAAAGCAAAGTAGTGCAATAAAAACAACACAGAGTTACATATGGGGTAAAAAAACATAAAGTCAGAAATACAACAGAAAATATATATACAGTGTGTGCAAATGTAGCAAGTTATGGAGGTAAGGCAATAAATAGGCTATAGTGCAGAATAATTACAATAGTATTAACACTGGAATGCTAGATGTGCAAGAGATTATGTGCAAATAGAGATACTGGGGTGCAAAAGAGCAAAATAAATAACAATATAGGGATGAGGTAGTTGGGTGGGCTAATTTCAGATGGGCTGTGTACAGGTGCAGTGATCGGTAAGGTGCTCTGACAACTGATGCTTAAAGTTATTGAGGGAGATAAGAGTCTCCAGCTTCAGAGATTTTTGCAATTCGTTCCAGTCATTGGCAGCAGAGAACTGGAAGGAATGGCGGCCAAAGGAGGTGTTGGCTTTGGGAATGACCAGTGAGATATACCTGCTGGAGCGCAGACTACGGGTGGGTGCTGCTATGGTGACCAATGAGCTAAGATAAGGCGGGGATTTGCCTAGCAGTGATTTATAGATGGCCTGGAGCCAGTGGGTTTGACGACGGACATGTAGTGAGGACCAGCCAACAAGAGCGTACAGGTCACAGTGGTGGGTAGTGTATGGGGCTTTGGAGACAAAACGGATGGCACTGTGATAGACTACATCCAATTTGCTGAGTAGAGTGTTGGAGGCTATTTTGTAAATGACATCGCCGAAGTCAAGGATCGGTAGGATAGTCAGTTTTACGAGGGCATGTTTGGCAGCATGAGTGAAGGAGGCTTTGTTGCGAAATAGGAAGCCGATTCTAGATTTAACTTTGGATTGGAGATTCTTTATGTGAGTCTGGAAGTTGAGTTTACAGTCTAACCAGACACCTAGATATTTGTAGTTGTCCACATACTCTAGGTCAGACCCGTCGAGAGTGGTGATTCTAGTCGGGTGGGCGGGTGCTAGCAGCGTTCGATTGAAAAGCATGCATTTAGTTTTACTAGTGTTTAAGAGCAGTTGAAGGCTACTGAAGGATTGTTGTATGGCATTGAAGCTCGTTTGGAGTGTTCAAATGCAATCACCTAAAAGTCCATGAAGCTAAGATCAATGAGACTACTGAGCATGTGTGACACACACACGTGAATTCCACTTGAAGCCGTGCAGCAGCTGTAAGGAAACCACCCTGCCTGTGTTCCTGAGCCCCTCTCTCAACACCTCCGTCAGGACAAAAGCATCGACCAGCGCGGCCCACTCCCAACCCGACATGGCCACTTAACACAGCGACGCAGCAGTTTAGAGGAAGATAAGATATCTGTTGAACGACAACAGTTTCATTATCTTAATCCAGATAGGATTAAAATCTCCAGCAGCCCCCCAATTCACACCCCAACGGGGTTTGTTTCAACCGGAAAAACCGGTTATGAGACGGGACAGCGTCAGCACCACCACCTCTCTGCACACTGCTGAACCAGACACAGCACGCCTCTCTGTACGCTCTCACCATGTGTTTTCACTGAGCAGCACGCCTCTTCCTTTTGTTCTCTCTCCTGCTTCGGTAGAAGGGGCATCATTTGCATTCTTGCTGAATTCCCCACAGCTGGGTTCTTTATCCTTGGAGATCAAATGCTTCAGTCGTAGGCTACCAGTGACAGCCAGCCAGATAAACAGACAGCCAGCCAGTCAGACAGAGGAGAGGGAGAGGGGGCTGAATCCTCCACCATTTTGCTTGGCTGTTATTTGCCACAGACCAGCCATTAATAACCATCCTCCCTGCATCGCATCTCCCTCTCTTCCTAGCCTACTTGCATCTAGCTGCCTGAACCTAGACATATCTCCCTATCTCTCTACCTATGGTTGGTGTGAACACAACAGAGCTGGTTGTTCAGTCTTTGAATGGTCACGCAAACAGTGGACATGTCTGATGTCATTAGACTATTGAAGGGGGATGTTGAGCTGTAAAAAGCCCTGTGAGTCAGACATGCAGGAAACAGCTGTCGTGATCTTGAAAGGCTTCTGCTTTTAACAAGGCCATGCAGAGACTCACAGGAATAGGAAAGGCCCCATGGAAATGTACAGCAACGACACTAAGCTCCATAGAGAACTGAACTATCCATTAGAGCACAAGACCAAGAAAATAAGGCTGAGCCACAGTACCTACTGCTGCTGTTCCCTCTCCCTGGATTATATACCATGTATGTGCTCTCCTGTAGAGAGAGTATATTACAGTAGATTGCCGTGATACCGGTGCTGTCTTTAAGGGGCTGAGAGCTGACAAAAGAAATGCACATACATGAACATGAAACGATGTGGAAGCACTACAGCAGCTCCATCTCTCGCTCTCTCTCTCTCTCTCACACACACACACTATGATTCTGCTTTACTGTCTTCCTGCCTGCATAGTACTGAACACAGCCTCACCACAGTGATACTTTTTTCTAAAGTCATCATCCACATTCCTCTCTGGTAATTCACCTAGTTAGCCATCCATGTGGCTGGGAAGTCGTAACTCCTCCCCTAGTGTGTTTGAACTAGGCTTGGGCGGTATGCCGGGGTA
Source organism: Coregonus clupeaformis (assembly GCF_020615455.1). Lineage (NCBI taxonomy): Eukaryota > Metazoa > Chordata > Actinopteri > Salmoniformes > Salmonidae > Coregonus > Coregonus clupeaformis. The sequence goes on along the minus strand of NW_025533527.1, from coordinate 210,088 downwards.
TTTCGAAATACAGAGGGTATAATTTTCAATACCGTTGTTGTTGCTAGCTAAGTGGCTAGATGTCAAGATCAAGTTTATTGGTTACAACAGACATTCAATTCCCTCCTGTGTCAAGATCCCTGTTCCCTAAATTGTGTGTATTTTTTGTTGTTGAAATAGCACCCTTTTTGTGTGAACTTCCTGTAATACGGTATACCCCGGTACGGTACAGAAACGGTATGAAAATCTGGATACCGCCCAACCCTAGTTTGGACTGAGAGGCTCACTGGCTCTATCATCTCCTCGTGCTGGGCAGCTGGCCCCTGCTCTACCCTCTGCCCCCACTGACTGCTCTACCCTCTGCCCCCACTGACTGCTCTACCCTCTGCCCCCACTGAATGCTCTACCCTCTGCCCCCACTGACTGCTCTACCCTCTGCCCCCACTGAATGCTCTACCCTCTGCCCCCACTGACTGCTCTACCCTCTGCCCCCACTGAATGCTCTACCCTCTGCCCCCACTGACTGCTCTACCCTCTGCCCCCACTGACTGCTCTACCCTCTGCCCCCACTGAATGCTCTACCCTCTGCCCCCACTGAATGCTCTACCCTCTGCCCACACTGACTGCTCTACCCTCTGCCCCCACTGAATGCTCTACCCTCTACCCCCACTGAATGCTCTACCCTCTGCCCCTACTGACTGCTCTACCCTCTGCCCCCACTGACTGCTCTACCCTCTGCCCCTACTGACTGCTCTACCCTCTGCCCCCACTGACTGCTCTACCCTCTGCCCCCACTGACTGCTCTAGCCTCTGCCCCCACTGACTTTGATGCAGCGTGACAGAAGTAGGTTACTCCCCAGCGTAACGCACGCAGGATCCCCCCGGGCAGTATTGTGCTCTGCATTGACTATTGACTTGTGCATTGACTCCCCGTTTTTCAAAGCCTATTTAATCAGTGTGGTACAGTATTTGGGTTTTGTAGACCTCACAAAGGGCCCCATTCAGGCGCCTGCAGCCAGTAACACTGGGGGTGATGTTGTCCAATGAGGGGGTGGGGGGGCAAGGGGGGCCTCAGCCCAAAAAAACTAAGCTGTGGCAGGATTGTGATTGTGTTTTCATGGCACATTGAATTGGCTGTGTGTTTCTGGCCCTGTGATGTATAGAGATGTGAGTTACTAAATTAGCATCCTCATTCCCCAGCTTCCTCTCTGTGCAGCCAGAGCTCGGCCTGACAGGATTACAGCTCCCGCCATGCTATTTAATTAAGGGGTTAAGACGACCCCCCCACTGGGTTCCTCTAGAGGGCTCTGAATGAGCAGCGGGGTCACGTGGCCAGTGCCATTCAGAGCACTGTTAAAGAGGACCCTGTCTTTCTGATTTGCAAGACTGAGGCGGCAGTGTGTGTGGGAGCACAGCTGATCAAAAGGCCTCTTAACATATCCGCTGTATAGACGATTCAGTTCTCAGGGGATGGTTGCTTTCATAAAAAATCATCATCTTTGTCATTTTTTATTTAGCTGAGTTCATAGTTCAATGATAGCTCCCTGGTCTTATGAAGTGGGCCTTTTATTTTTTTCTAGGCCTACTGCTAAGCCTTATCAACACAGGGGATTTTAGGAAGACGCTGGAAACTCTGTTGTTTAATTGCTTGGCAACGGGCCTATTTTTTCCATCATGGGTATTATGACTGAGGCTCTTTTAAAGACTGTTTTATCCCTTACTGAGTAGAGTGGGCTTTCATGAAATGATCTAGAACAGAGTTAAAGGTGAGGGAATAAATTGTGGCAAGGTTAATTTGAAATCAGCCATATACACATGAGGTTGTGTTAGACATCAATGCAAAAAGTTTGGATCGCAGGTGTGTACTCACGCGTACATGCACACAAACACACACATGTAAACACACAACCGTGTTTACTATAGATGTAATGACCATGCCATGAAGGGTTAAATGGCCATGCAACTAATGAGATATTTTGTTATCATAAAGAATAATGGTGCCGTCCTCCAGCATTGGGACATCCGTAGTCTTTATCAGCAAAGCTTTAAGATCTCCAGACCAGACCAGTAGATCAGTGCAGCGCTGCATGGATGCGCCATCAGATGGGCTTCAGTGAGAAATTAGGTCAGAGAAGAGTATCCAGAGACATCTGACCAGTGAAGGAGCCCAGTGGAGGCCTGCATGTCTGAATCTCTCAGAGCTTGTAAAACATGTTGGTCCAAAACCTTTGGTTGATGATCATCAAAGAACAGGTCTGAACTGACAGACAGTAGATGAAAGGAGAGACTCAGAAATGGGGTCAACTTTGATGGTTTGTTAGGTCATATGTTCTGTGAGGACAGATGAGGTTACATTCCTATGCTTTTGTCTTGTTAGTGTTCAATTCGATACCACTTTATTGAATTTCAGGTACACTACACGAACATCTCTTCCAAAATCATGGGCATTAATATGGAGTTGGTCCCCCCTTTGCTGCTATAACAGCCTCCACTCTTCTGGGAAGGCTTTCCACTAGATGTTGGAACATTGCTGCGGGGACTTGCTTCCATTCAGCCAGGAGCATTAGTGAGGTCGGGCACTGATGTTGGGCGATTAGGCCTGGCTCGCAGTCAGCGTTCCAATTCATTCCAAAGGTGTTCGATGGGGTTGAGGTCAGGGCTCTGTGCAGGCCAGTCAAGTTCTTCCACACTGATTTCTGTATGGACCTCGCTTTGTGCATGGGGGCATTGTCATGCTGAAACAGGAAAGGGCCTTCCCCAAACTGTTGCCACAAAGTTGGAAGCACAGAATCGTCTAGAATGTAATTGTATGCTGTAGCGTTAAGATTTCCCTTCACTGGAACTAAGGGGCCTAGCCCGAACCATGAAACCATGAAAAAAAGCCCCAGACCATTAAACTTTACAGTTGGCACTATGCATTGGGGCAGGTAGCATTCTCCTGGCATCCGCCAAACCCAGATTTGTCTGTCGGACTGCCAGATGGTGATGCATGATTCATCACGCCAGAGAACGTGTTTCCACTGCTCCAGAGTCCAATGGCGGCGAGCTTTACACCACTCCAGCCAACTCTTGGCATTGTGCATGGTGATCTTAGGCTTGTGTGCGGCTGCTCGGCCATGGAAACCCATTTCATGGAGCTCCCGACGAACAGTTATTGTGCTGACGTTGCTTCCAGAGGCAGTTTTGAACTCGGTAGTGAGTGTTGTAACTGAGGACAGACGATTTTTGCGCGCTACGAGCTTCAGCACTCGGCGGTCCTGTTCTGTGAGCTTGTGTTGTCTACCACTTCGCGGCTGAGCCGAGCTCCTAGACGTTTCCACTTCACAATAACAGCACTTACAGTTGACTGGGGCAGCTCTAGCAGGGCAGACATTTTACAAACTGACTTGTGGTCCTCTGTAGTTCAGCTGGTAGAGCACGGCGCTTGTAACGCCAAGGTAGTGGGTTTGGGAAAAAAGTATTTAGTCAGCCACCAATTGTGCAAGTTCTCCCACTTAAAAAGATGAGAGAGGCCTGTAATTTTTATCATAGGTACACGTCAACTATGACAGACAAATTGAGAGAAAAAAATCCAGAAAATCACATTGTAGGATTCTTAATGAATTTATTTGCAAATTATGGTGGAAAATAAGTATTTGGTCACCTACAAACAAGCAAGATATCTGGCTCTCACAGACCTGTAACTTCTTCTTGAAGAGGCTCCTCTGTCCTCCACTTGTTACCTGTATTAATGGCACCTGTTTGAACTTGTTATCAGTATAAAAGACACCTGTCCACAACCTCAAACAGTCACACTCCAAACTCCACTATGGCCAAGACCAAAGAGCTGTCAAAGGACACCAGAAACAAAATTGTAGACCTGCACCAGGCTGGGAAGACTGAATCTGCAATAGGTAAGCAGCTGGGTTTGAAGAAATCAACTGTGGGAGCAATTATTAGGAAATGGAAGACATACAAGACCACTGATAATCTCCCTCGATCTGGTGCTCCACGCAAGATCTCACCCCGTGGGGTCAAAATGATCACAAGAACGGTGAGCAAAAATCCCAGAACCACACGGGGGGACCTAGTGAATGACCTGCAGAGAGCTGGGACCAAAGTAACAAAGCCTACCATCAGTAACACACTACGCCGCCAGGGACTCAAATCCTGCAGTGCCAGACGTGTCCCCCTGCTTAAGCCAGTACATGTCCAGGCCCGTCTGAAGTTTGCTAGAGTGCATTTGGATGATCCAGAAGAGGATTGGGAGAATGTCATATGGTCAGATGAAACCAAAATAGAACTTTTTGGTAAAAACTCAACTCGTCGTGTTTGGAGGACAAAGAATGCTGAGTTTCATCCAAAGAACACCATACCTACTGTGAAGTATGGGGTTGGAAACATCATGCTTTGGGGCTGCAAAGGGACCAGGACGACTGATCCGTGTAAAGGAAAGAATGAATGGGGCCATGTATCGTGAGATTTTGAGTGAAAACCTCCTTCCATCAGCAAGGGCATTGAAGATGAAACGTGGCTGGGTCTTTCAGCATGACAATGATCCCAAACACACCGCCCGGGCAACGAAGGAGTGGCTTCGTAAGAAGCATTTCAAGGTCCTGGAGTGGCCTAGCCAGTCTCCAGATCTCAACCCCATAGAAAATCTTTGGAGGGAGTTGAAAGTCCGTGTTGCCCAGCAACAGCCCCAAAACATCACTGCTCTAGAGGAGATCTGCATGGAGGAATGGGCCAAAATACCAGCAACAGTGTGTGAAAACCTTGTGAAGACTTACAGAAAACGTTTGACCTGTGTCATTGCCAACAAAGGGTATATAACAAAGTATTGAGAAACTTTTGTTATTGACCAAATACTTATTTTCCACCATAATTTGCAAATAAATTCATTAAAAATCCTACAATGTGATTTTCTGGATATTTTTTTCTCATTTTGTCTGTCATAGTTGACGTGTACCTATGATGAAAATTACAGGCCTCTCTCATCTTTTTAAGTGGGAGAACTTGCACAATTGGTGGCTGACTAAATACTTTTTTCCCCCACTGTAAGTAGTAAGCCAGAGAACAATTAGTCTAGCACAGGCAGGAACCCACAGAACACAACAACAAGTAGAGAGAGCGGAGACTTACCGATTTGATGGCTGAGTTAGCTACCAAAGAAGAACCAAGGAGAGGCCTTCAGAGGGAGAGGCCATTTCACCGGCTGAGGGATAGTCAGCTAATCCAATAGCGATATAGTGAGGTAAATCCACATTGAATTTACCCGGCTTATATCCATCACACTCGCAATGTCGGTAGGAAGGCTTCACATTCACGCTTGGCACATCACCTGTTTCAGTCAGTCTCATTCCGAATCCTGCCTTCCATGGGTTATACTAAGCCATCGAAGTCCTCCGGGGTGAAATGAGCACCGCATACAGTAGACGTGCACACGGTTTCCTTACTCCAATCTGCAGTTTTTCACATGGATTTATGTGGTTTCTTCTTTGTGGATGTACATAGTACATGGCTAGTAGCTAACATTAGCCAGCTGGAACTAGCTAGGTAGCACCGGTTCTCCATATGATGTTGAGAAATAGTGCATTGTGGGTAGTTTAGAAGATATCCAGAAATTAGTTATTAAATGTGTATAAACGCTAAAACACAACTATGTTTGTAGTTATAGGTAACCAGATTGTGACTACAACTAAATTACTAATTATTTGACCACACTGTTACTTTGGTGAGGCAAAACTCATGCTTCCTACCTTTTAAGGCAGATTGTTGGAATTTTATGCATTCTTCACACATTCAGCGAGCAAGGAAAAACCAGACTGTCCTGAAGTGTGGCATTTTTTTTATCAGCCATGTGCATTGAGGATAGTATCAGAACCATACCCATGTAAAAGCTTAGTATATTGGAAACCAACTAAGTAAAGGTGTTACTGTTAACTTCACTCTCGAGGGATTTTGATATGCTAATATGATGAAGCTGAGTTCAGTTAATCACTATGAAAGATCAGTATCTTATTGTGGGTTTAAAATGGGCCAGTGTGTTTGGTATGTCTGTTGTTAACGCAGGTTGACATTCCTGATATCAGCAGTCACATTGCTAGCCCTTAGGGTAGCACATCTCAATAGCGCTCCTTGACTGAACTAGAACACCGTCTCCCTCACACTAGACTCAAAGTTATAAATTCAGTTGTTTTTGTGGCAAACTGTCAGAGACAAACAACACAGTTAAGACCTAGCTCTGTCAGTACTGGGGTCCTCAAAATAACCATGAGAAATGTCTTTTTTTTTAAACACTAGCTAGGTTTCCATCCAATTGGTGAGATATTCATGCGAACGTTCTCAAATCTGCATATAAACCATATGCACATTTTCCCACCAGAGATGTTTCCATTAAATTGACTTGTTGCAGATCAAATGCATTTTGCGGTTAAACTCCCATATACCAATTTTCTTTATGGGTTTCCATTGCATTTTCAACTATACTGATGGTTTTCTCACAAAAAATGTTGCGTTATATAGCTAGTGTGCCCACTCTGGTATTGGCATGGGATTGGCACGTGCGCTGTTGGCTAAAGTGCACGTGAAGCCTACATGATGAGATTATTATGGACAAAAGAGCTGACTATAGGAAGCCAAGCATCGATTTATCATGTAACCAGAATAAAACCCTCAATAGTTATTGGAAAGGATCATCAAGCTCATCACCTTGCACTTTCACCACCCTGTGAAGTTCATCATAACTTATTTCATCTGTAGCCTAATAAACTGAGTCGTAGTGGGAGGACCACACAAAATGTCATCACGTGACTCCAAGTTTACTTCGATATGATGGTTAATATATCAATATTTACTCATAAAAGCATTTATTGTATAATTCATTTTACCAACACAAAAATAACCAATCTTGTCTAGTGTATTTTGTTTTGTCAACATTTGGAAAGTTTACGGAAACATTTTCTGTTTCCATCAGGCCTGTCATGACACTGAACAAAATTATAAACGCAACATGTAAAGTGTTGTTTAATGACCAGAGAAAAAAAAAATCACAGACATTTTCCATAAACACAAAAGGCTTGTTTCTCTCAAATTATGTGCACAAATTTGTTTACGTCCCTGTTAGTGAGCATTTTTCCTTTGCATTGTAATCCATCCACCTGAAAGGTGTGGCATATCAAGAAGCTGATTAAACAGCATGATCATTACACAGGTGCACCTTGTGCTGGGGATAATAAAAGGCCACTCGTGCCATTCATCCGCCGCCATCACCTCATATTTCAGCATGATAATGCACAGCCCCATGTCGCAAGGATCTGTACACAATTCCTGGAAGCTGAAAATGTCCCAGTCTTCTATGGCCTGAATACTCACTGGACATGTCACCCATTGAGCATGTTTGGGATGCTCTGGATTGACGTGTACGACAGCGTGTTCCAGTTCCCGCCAATATCCAGCAACTTCGCACAGCCATTGAAGAGGAGTGGGACAACATTCTACAGGCCACAATCAACAGCCTGATCAACTCTATGCGAAGGAGATATGGCAAATGGTGGTCACACCAGATACTGACTGGTTTTTCTGATCCACGCCCCTACCTTTTTTTTAAGGTATCTGTGACCAAGAGATGCATGTCTGTATTCCCAGTCATGTGAAATCCATAGTTTAGGGCCTAATGAATTTTTCAAGTGACTGATTTCCTTATATGAACTATAACTCAGTAAAATCTTTGAAATTGTTGCTTGTTGCGTTTATACTTGCATAAAAAGGTTGGATGGAAACCTGGTTATTGACTCACTTATCACGGCACTACTAATGCAGCATTTGACTGACTGACAGACAATTTACAGTTACAAATGGATTTGTCTGAACTCTGCTGTTATTCTCATCTGTTTCTTCCCAATAGAAATCCTAAAGCCACTGTTCAAAGAACCAACAAGAAAGTGAACAATGACTCAACACTGCGCATACAAAACCTCTCCATCCTGATCCGACAGATCAAGTCCTATTACCAGGTGAGTGTACAGTGATCCCTGAAGCTCTAATGGAAAAATGACAGAGTGCATCTGGTGCTGAGGTCTGGTTCATTGTGCTGATCTGTTAAAGCCATGTGCCTCCTAGCTATTTGGGATCAATGACGTATTTTACTCTGAGGTTTGTCAGCAAGACAAGTTTCAGTGGAGACTGTCTTGTGTACACACACACACACACACACACACACACTTAAGTTTAAACTATCCTATAAACACATACACACACATTGGAAAATAAGTATAAACACACATATTTGAAGATGACTGTGGCTGGTGTGAAGTGGGACGGGGACCTCCATCCAGATGTCACAGAGGCTTCTATAAATGGAAGGGGAGCTGTATGCAGACACGTTAGAAAGGTTTGGAGCTGAAACTCAACACACTGATGTGGTTCTCCGTCTCACGCTTTGACTAATGAAGATCTGGGATATATTTTGGCTTCAGTTTTGTGAAGGCTCTGAACAGTATTAAAAGGGAAACAAAATAAGGAGTTACTTCCCCACTGTAGTAACTTTTAAAAGCTGTCTGCCTGTATTGTCTCTGTTTTGCTGCTCGGCTGATGTTTTTACTGCATTAGATCATATCAGGTTCTTGCATGTGAGAGTAATCTCAGAGCACAGTTAATAATTTCGATTCTGCTCAAGTAATGAGAGACTTCCCATTAATCTGATGGACAGAGGGGATGGGGGCTTCCTGCTGACAAGATCTGGTATACATAATGACTGCAGAGGGGAGGGGCTTTGGTCTTAACATCCTACATGGAAAGCTTATCTAGCAGTCAGCACATCTGTCCAGCAGCTTTTGCCAACCTCGCAGCCGAGAGGGAACACACTTAATACTTCATATAGAGGGCAAAAAAGAATTTCAGCCATGATAATTTGATGTTTCTGCTGAAGGCGTTGCTGCTGGAAGAGATAATTGGTCGTCTCAGTGCATCTTGGCACTCAGAATGATAATCAGGAAGTACGTGAACCAGCATGCACAACATAAACTGCAGGAACGCTTGGAGCTGAAGGTGTGGAAGTTATCAAGCATCACAGTCTCAGTGAAGAGAGGATTTCCCACGGCTATGTCTCTATGGACAGGGACTGTTCCCACCATTCGGCCGTCATTGGTCTTCCTATAGTCATCTGCAGCTCAGCATGTATCATAGCAGCAACTGAAATAAAATCAAATGTTATTCCTCACATGCTTCGTAAAGGACAGGTGTGGACTAACAGGGAAACGCTTACTATGCAGTCTCATTCCTTCATCAACAAATCAAATCATCAAATCAAATTGTATTGGTCACATGCGCAGAACACCACAGGTGTCGACTCTACACTGAAATGCTTACTTACGAGCCCATTCCCACCAGTGCAGAGTTAAAAGGTAAGACAAATATTTGCTAAATACCATATTGAAGAGTGGGATGATGGCCAAAGCTCTGGGCACAGCTTGGTTAACAGACCTACTTGGGTAGAAAGAATGTCAATTTCCTTGGAACATCCAATATAAACATCCCTTGAACATCTCATTAAAACAGGGCCATTGTTTATCGACAGGTCATTAGCCTTGAGAAAGCCCTGCTAGGCCCTCTCAAAATGTATTTCCAAATGATCTGTCACAGAGCCAAGAGCCTTCAGACCCTTAGTAGCCGCTTGTGGTCCCGTGTGGCTCAGTTGGTAGAGCATGGTGCTTGCAATGCCAGGGTTGTGGGTTCGATTCCCACAGGGGACCAGTATGAAAATGTATCCACTCACTACTGTAAGTCGCTCTGGATAAGAGCGTCTGCTAAATGACTAAAATGTTAAGTTAGAACATCAACTCTGAGTGGCCATGGCAAGCTGGAAGCAGTAGCCTCAAAAGCACAATGAAACAATGAACGTGTTGTGCTTCTAGGGTGGGTGTCATCAGTCTTTTCCTGGCCTTCCCTGCCTTTTGTGTTAACCTCATGATTCATTATATATATATTGTCAGCGCAGTGTCCATTTAGATCCTCCTGCCCTTTTGTAGCAAGTCTCTCAATGGTCGTTGAGAGGCTTTACCACCAACAAACAACTACCCAGTTAACTGGAAATGCCTTGTTCCCCTTTGTGTGGACAACAGTGATTCTTGTGGTGTTGTTTTGGTGTTGGAGTAGACATGAGCAGAGCCTTGTCAGTTTGAGATCCACTTGATTACTACTTCATTCACATTCATCAAGGGTTGAGATTTGATGGATGGCCGGCCTTTGGTGTGAATGACAACAGTACTTGACTAAAAGATGGAGTGGACCAGCTGTCAGCAAACACTCTGCTTTGCTTTTCTTCTTTTTCTGTTGTGACTTTCCTACAGTAGGTCATCAGCAATGAGGTTTTTAGCTGATTAGTGAACACCAGTAATTGCTCCACTGAAACAAGGAACAGCTCAGTCTTACGATCTTGGATAATGTGTTTAGAAGCAGAGTGCAAAGTCATTCTCTCAGATTAAAGGTCAATTGCCGGTCAACAGACCCCTTGATGTTAGTGAGGTCTTGACTTGAAGCCTCCTTCAGCACATACTTCTTATTCCTAGGCTCTGGATTACCTACTATCCAGCCTTCAGTTGTTATCTCTGCCCCGACTAAGGTTCACCCTGGTTCTTCAGTGCTGCTAGTTATAAACCTCTATGACTTGCAGGCCTGTTTGAATCTAAACCAGGCTAGTGGATGGGTGGCAGGTAGCCTAGCGGTTAAAGCGTTGGGCCATTAACCGAAAGTCCGCTAGATCGAATTCCCGAGCCGACAAGGTGAAAAATCTGTCTGTGACCTTGAGCAAGTCACTTATCCCTAATTGCTCCAGGGTCGACGTTGATAATTGCAGACCCTGGCCTTGACCCCTCTCTCCGAGGGTGTTTCAGGGGGAGTTGGGATATGCAAAAAACACATTTCCAATTCACACATGCACATAATACACACTTGAACATGCGTGAATTAGGACAAAATAAGCACACACCTAATTATTATTAACAGGCCAGGTCCCAGTCATTCACCACCCACATCCTCTGCTGCTGTTCAAAGTCTAGAAAAGCGCTTGGTTATTGAAGACACATTTTTAAAAAATGTATTTGGTTTTCTTTGCTGTGGTCCCAGTTGTTCATGTTCCTGCTTTTTCATTCATCCATTTTAATCTTGCACGTTCCAGATGGAAATGTTATCAATTCTGTAGGTTCTATTTAATGGAGTTAACGGCAGCATCATACTATAGTGAGCACATGGAAGCGGAGCAGATATGGTGGTGATGTACTAGTGTGTGTAGTTTGGCATTGCTTTGTCTGTCAAGCTTCTGCAGTGTAGCTTCACTCTTTAATATCAGGGTAGGAGGAACATTATTGAGTTACTGATTGTGCTGACTCAGCTCAAAGTCTCCTGCAACTGAACAAACGTACTAATTAACTCTCCTCTTCAGAGCTCAGGCGTCAGGCTAGAGACCTCCACTCCTCTGGGACTACCCCCACCCCATATCCATCCTATTAGTTCACCAGTGTCTGGGACTAGTGGAAAATGACTTTGTGCAGAGGTTGTTAAAGTGGACCGGCCTATATTTCCATAATAATGCCTTTCATATATTTTTTACAGTGTCAGCCCTCATGTATGTACCATGTGTCCCAAGGTTTCTGCTATTGCACTTATAGACTGTCTAGACACACTGATGCTTAAATATGTGTAGGCACTAGTCACGCGATGAAATAGGAAGGTAATAGCATATTGAGAGTTCTGTTGTTGGCATGGATAGGGTGTTACTACAGTATGACGCTGTATTGCGGTGGTGTTTTGTAGGAAGGAGTAATACTCAGGAGTTGTTTCTGTCAGAAGGAATGATTGATTAGAGCCAACGCTTTCCTAGGTGTGACTTTGTAGTATTATGCTAAGAGTGCACTAGATTTTCACTTTAAAATTGCATCGCTTTTTATTTATGAAGTAGGCTAACATTCTTTGTCATGTTCTTTCAGGATCCTCATCACTTAACTGTACATCATATCTTCAGCTAGGCTTTGGTCATTGGGATCAGGGCATGAGGTAATCATTGGTGGATGCATCGCTCACAGGTACTTCACAGTCCACTGAATTCCACTGTGAAGCTGTGATCCTCACCATGTCACTGAGTGCTACCTGGTGATTCATCAAGTCCGAGGCGGGCCAGAAGGGGGTTTTGAGATCTAACTCGTTAACTCTATTTCACACTGGAATTTGTCATTTTACAAACATTCCAAGCTGCATTTTAAGCGAAAATGTGTAGAGTATGTTGGGATTTATTGCATTTTTAGTTTCCTAGTAATGATATTTAGTCATTTGGGGTTTGCCAGTATTGTTGCGATTAGTCCTATTAAGGCCTCTGTTCTTGGTTACTCAATCCAAATGAATGTTAGACCATATTTTAATTTGGTGGTCTCGGGTTGGCATGCATTCAGTACAGAACTGTTTGGAGCTCTCGCCAGCCAAACAACTTCCATGTGCATAGCATCACGTCAAGCTCAAAAACAGACATGACTTATAGGCCTACACTTTTCAGTAGCGATATGAATTGAAGAGTGGACTTGCTGTGTTATGTCACCCTTTAGCACTGCTTTGCTTTGGGGTGTGGTCCTAAGGCAGCAGCTCACTCTGTTTTCACTGCGTTAAGGGGAACAGAGGTCCATTCAGACATAGGGCCTGGTCCTCGGGGCACTGAGCCTCATGTATCATGTGATCCCACCCCCACCCCATGCCCAGTTTAGAAGCCATTGTAGAGGGGTAGGCACACTCACAGTCTGGATCATCTTTGCTATCATCCAAACGTTAAATAATCCTCCACATATGAGGCTTTAATGCATGTGTCTACTCTGAGCCCCAGAGTAGTGGAGCTTGTTTTGGAGGCTCAGGGAGACTGTTCCCTTCTCGGTTGAGGCTGGCTGACCTACACAAAGACTGTGGGCCAGAGGGCTGAGATAGCTAGAGCAGAGCCTAGGGTGGATGTTGTTGTTTTTGTCTTGGACCTCATCATGGAAAGATTTAAAGGAATGTTTGTGTGTGATATGTGTTATTATGGGAAAGCTTCAAGCTGGAGGTTATCTTTCTTTCTTTGAATCATCACCATCATCGGCAATCCACAACATTTATTTCATTTGGGAACCTCGTAATCCGCAAGTGAATTCTTACATAGCATCTGAAACATGAGCGAATCCGTTTATTAGGGCATGTAGGCCTAGTTGTGGCTTGGGGCTAATCTCACATGCTAAGCCTAAATGTACTGTTGATGTCAGAGCTGTGCCGATAGCTGGTAAACACGCATCATCCCCAACGGCCTCGCAGTGTTGTCCTGGGTTGCTTGTTTATTTTTGAGGCCATAAAGATATGATTGAAGCTAGATTCTACTTTCTTTACTGTGTTTTGGCAGTGATATACACTGAAAAGTGTAGGCCTATAAATCATGTCTGTTTTTGAGCTTGACGTGACGTGTGTGTATGTATGTATGTATGTATATACACACACGTCACGTCAAGCTCAAAAACAGACATGACTTATAGGCCTACACTTTTCAGTGTATATCAATGCCAAAACACAGTAAAGAAAGTAGAATCTAGCTTCAATCATATCTTTATAGCCTCTGAAAAATAAACAAGCAACACAGGACAACACTGTGAGGCCGTTGGGGATATATATATATACAGTGGGGAGAACAAGTATTTGATACACTGCCGATTTTGCAGGTTTTCCTACTTACAAAGCATGTAGAGGTCTGTAATTTTTATCATAGGTACACTTCAACTGCGAGAGACGGTATCTAAAACAAAAATCCAGAAAATCACATTGTATGATTTTTAAGTAATTAATTTGCATTTTATTGCATGACAAAAGTATTTGATCACCTACCAACCAGTAAGAATTCCGGCTCTCACAGACCTGTGAGTTTTTCTTTAAGATGCCCTCCTTTTCTCCACTCATTACCTGTATTAACTGCACCTGTTTGAACTCGTTACCTGTATAAAAGACACCTGTCCACACACTCAATCAAACAGACTCCATCCTCTCCACAATGGCCAAGACCAGAGAGCTGTGTAAGGACATCAGAGATAAAAGTGTAGACCTGCACAAGGCTGGGATGGGCTACAGGGCAATAGGCAAGCAGCTTGGTGAGAAGGCAACAACTGTTGGCGCAATTATTAGAAAAGGGAAGAAGTTCAAGATGACGGTCAATCACCCTCGGTCTGGGGCTCCATGCAAGATCTCACCTCGTGGGGCATCAATGATCATGAGGAAGGTGAGGGATCAGCCCCAAACTACACGGCAGGACCTGGTCAATGACCTGAAGAGAGCTGGGACCACAGTCTCAAAGAAAACCATTAGTAACACACTACGCCGTCATGGATTAAAATCCTGCAGCGCACGCAAGGTCCCCCTGCTCAAGCCAGTGCATGTCCAGGCCCGTCTGAAGTTTGCCAATGACCATCTGGATGATCCAGAGGTAGAATGGGAGAAGGTCTTGTGGTCTGATGAGACAAAAATATAGCTTTTTGGTCTAAACTCCACTCGCCGTGTTTGGAGGAAGAAGAAGGATGAGTACAACCCCAAGAACACCATCCCAACCGTGAAGCATGGAGGTGGAAACGTCATTCTTTGGGGATGCTTTTCTGCAAAGGGGACAGGACGACTGCACCGTATTGAGGGGAGGATGGATGGGGCCATGTATTGCGAGATCTTGGCCAACAACCTCCTTCCCTCAGTAAGAGCATTGAAGATGGGTCGTGGCTGGGTCTTCCAGCATGACAACGACCCCGAAACACACAGCCAGGGCAATAAGGAGTGCCTCCGTAAGAAGCATCTCAAGGTCCTGGAGTGGCCTAGCCAGTCTCCAGACCTGAACCCAATAGAAAATCTTTGGAGGGAGCGGAAAGTCTGTATTGCCCAGTGACAGCCATGAAACCTGAAGGATCTGGAGAAGGTCTGTATGGAGGAGTGGGCCAAAATCCCTGCTGCAGTGTGTGCAAACCTGGTCAAGACCTACAGGAAACGTATGATCTCTGTAATTGCAAACAAAGGTTTCTGTACCAAATATTAAGTTCTGCTTTTCTGATGTATCAAATACTTATGTCATGCAATAAAATGCTAATTAATTACTTAAAAATCATACAATGTGATTTTCTGGATTTTTGTTTTAGATTCCGTCTCTCACAGTTGAAGTGTACCTATGATAAAAAATTACAGACCTCTGCATGCTTTGTAAGTAGGAAAACCTGCAAAATCGGCAGTGTATCAAATACTTGTTCTCCCCACTGTATATACACAGTGAGGGGAAAAAAGTATTTGATCCCCTGCTGATTTTGTACGTTTGCCCACAGACAAAGAAATGATCCGTCTATCATTTTAATGGTAGGTTTATTTGAACAGTGAGAGACAGAATAACAACAAAAAAATCCAGAAAAACACATGTCAAAAATGTTATAAATTGATTTGCATTTCAATGAGGGAAATAAATATTTGAACCCCTCTCAATCAGAAAGATTTCTGGCTCCCATGTGTCTTTTATACAGGTAACGAGGGAGTGCTCTTAAAGGGAGTGCTCCTAATCTCAGTTTGTTACCTGTATAAAAGACACCTGTCCACAGAAGCAATCAATCAATCAGATTCCAAACTCGCCACCATAGCCAAGACCAAAGAGCTCTCCAAGGATGTCAGGGACAAGATTGTAGACCTACACAAGGCTGGAATGGGCTACAAGACAATCGCCAAGCAGATTGGTGAGAAGGTGACAACAGTTGGTGTGATTATTCGCAAATGGAAGAAACACAATAGACTGTCAATCTCCCTCGGCCTGGAGCTCCATGCAAGATCTCACCTTGTGGAGTTGCAATGATCATGAGAACGGTGAGGAATCAGCCCAGAACTACACGGGAGGATCTTGTCAATGATCTCAAGGCAGCTGGGACCATAGTCACCAAGAAAACAATTGGTAACACACTACGCCGTGAAGGACTGAAATCCTGCAGCGCCCGCCAGGTCCCCCTGCTCAAGAAAGCACATATACAGGGCCGTCTGAAGTTTGCCAATGAACATCTGAATGATTCAGAGGAGAACTGGGTGAAAGTGTTGTGGTCAGATGAGACCAAAATGGAGCTCTTTGGCATCAACTCAACTCGCCGTGTTTGGAGGAGGAGGAATGCTGCCTTTGACCCCAAGAACACCATCCCCACCGTCAAAGATGGAGGTGGAAACATTATGCTTTGTGGGTGTTTTTCTGCTAAGGGGACAGGACAACTTCACCACATCAAAGGGACGATGGACGGGGCCATGTACCGTCAAATCTTGGGTGAGAACCTCCTTCCCTCAGCCAGGGCATTGAAAAATGGGTTGTGGATGGGTATTCCAGCATGACAATGACCCAAAACACACGGCCAAGGCAACAAAGGAGTGGCTCAAGAAGAAGCACATTAAGGTCCTGGAGTGGCCTAGCCAGTCTCCAGACCGTAATCCCATAGAAAATCTGTGGAGGGAGCTGAAGGTTCGAGTTGCCAAACGTCAGCCTCGAAACCTTAATAACTTGGAGAAGATCTGCAAAGAGGAGTGGAACAAAATCCCTCCTGAGATGTGTGCAAATCTGGTGGCCAACTACAAGAAACGTCTGACCTCTGATTGCCAACAAGGGTTTTTCCACCAAGTACTAAGTCATATTTTGCAGAGGGGTCAAATACTTATTTCCCTCTTTAAAATGCAAATCAATTTATAACATTTTTGACATGCGTTTTCTGGATTTCTTTTTTGTTATTCTGTCTCTCACTGTTCAAAAAAACCTACCAATAAAATTATAGACTGATCATGTCTTTGTCAGTGGGCAAACGTACAAAATCAGCAGGGGATCAAATACTTTTTTCCCTCACTGTGTATATATATATATATATATATATATATAGACCAGTCTAGACCGTAGGATTGTATGGAGAATGTGATTTTTATGGCTAAGTAGAGTTGGATTTTACAGCTCATGGCATCATGTTCATCCCTCTAAAAAGAGATGGTCTGTGACCTCACCGTGTTCAGGGAAATTATAATTGTATGATCTATCATGAGTACTGACCCTGTCTTAATATAGCCTAATATATAGCCCAATGAAAGAAGTGTTTTAATTAAATTATACGCAGCAGAAGAGCTTGGAGAGTGTTCTAGTTTGACTGGTCCACGGGTTGATAACTGGGGCAGTCACCCCTCTGTCGCCTCCTTCTAAACAAACCCCCCTCGTTGAGCACCACCAGATCTCTAAAAGGCCTGGAGAACTCAGTAAACACTCAAACTGGCAGGCCTGGAGTACCCTTCAGTTAACACTCAAACTGGCATGGCTGGAGTACACTCAGTTAACACTCAAACTGGCAGGCCTGGAGTACTCTCAGTAAACACTCAAACTGGCAGGCCTGGAGTACCCTTCAGTTAACACTCAAACTGGCAGGCCTGGAGTACCCTTCAGTTAACACTCAAACTGGCATGGCTGGAGTACCCTTCAGTTAACACTCAAACTGGCAGGCCTGGAGTACCCTTCAGTTAACACTCAAACTGGCAGGCCTGGAGTACCCTTCAGTTAACACTCAAACTGGCAGGCCTGGAGTACCCTTCAGTTAACACTCAAACTGGCATGGCTGGAGTACACTCAGTTAACACTCAAACTGGCAGGCCTGGAGTACTCTCAGTTAACACTCAAACTGGCAGGCCTGGAGTACTCTCAGTTAACACTCAAACTGGCAGGCCTGGAGTACTCTCAGGTAACACTCAAACTGGCAGGCCTGGAGTGCTCTCAGTTAACACTCAAACTGGCAGGCCTGGAGTACTCTCAGTTAACACTCAAACTGGCAGGCCTGGAGTACTCTCAGTTAACACTCAAACTGGCAGGCCTGGAGTACTCTCAGTTAACACTCAAACTGCACCCTATGTTGTTTAGGTTTCTACTGTATGCAAGAGAGAGGCCTATTTTTGACTGAGAGTAAGTGATCCATCACCATGACCTGCTTTACTACAGAAGTGTTTTAATTTAGCCAAAGATGACAAGAGTTCGGTACTCTAGCACCTTGAGCTACACCACTGTTTCTATCTATAGTAAGTGTTCTCATGACATTACAGCCACTTCAGCAGATGCACTTATCCATAGCGACTTACACTTAAGTTGTCTTAGTGAGCATGCATGGAAGAGCAGCACAATTCAAGCTTCATTTAGATTAAAGTAGAGAGAACAGAGCTTTATTTTGTAAGAGGGGCGAGGCGCTGTTGGCAACTGCTAGAAGATGCCTGTCTCTGTGAGTGGTAGGGCAGGTTCCAGACCCTACGGGAGGGGAGTGTGGGCCGAGCCTGTGCCAGTGGAGGTGCCTCCATCTTGGGCATGAGCAGCAGCCCCCTCTGCAGCCGCAGGGCGCCATACTAAAACCACTCTAACTGATCGCTCTTGAGAACAAAGGGAGGACCGGACTAATGGCCATGTACTCCCCTCCTTTACATGCATGAGTTCTGTCCACCTGGCTAGGTCCTTGACAGTCATTTGGTCAGCTGGTGCTACTAGTGAATGTGACAGCAGATTGATGCGTTGATGAGAGGTCTGTCATTTATCCAAATCGGCACTAAAACTATGATCTCTTGGAAATTACAGTAACTTAGGGCCAGGATTTAATTCTTAACTACATTAGCAGATCTGATGTAACCAAGCACAGTAGTGACCATGTTTTATGCCACTATTCACACAGGGAGGTATTCTGAATTATTTGCTCTGAACTCATTCAATTAGATAATAATTTAAGCGAAAGACCGAGTTGTGCTTATCTCAACTCTGAATCCACAGTACAGTCTAAAGGTATTCATTATGCTCCTGCTTTTCTTGAAATCCTCAACATTAGGAGAGCTTTTCTTGCATTGATTTAACACTATACAGATCTGTTACGTATGGTGTTAAGTTGTGTGAGTCTATGGTGTGGAACTAACTAGCTGGTGCTCAGGTGAGAAAGAGGAAGGCTGCTGTGGTGCAGCTTGTTTCCATTGTGTTGCTTTCTGGAGTTGCAGTCTCTCTCTCGCCCTCTTTCCTCTCTCTCGCCCTCTCTTTCCTCTCTCTTGCCCCCTCTTTCCTCTCTCTCTCCCTCTCTTTCCTCTCTCCCTCTCTTTCCTCTCTCTCTCGCCCTCTCTTTCCTCTCTCTCTCTCTCTCTCTCTCTCTCTCTCTCTCTCTCCCTCTTTCCTCTCTCCCTCTCTTTCCTTGCTCTCACCCTCTTTTTCCTCTCTCTCCATCTTTTTCCCCTCTTTCTCCCTCTCTCCTCTCTGTGTGTCGTCTTCTGCTGACCAGCTTAAGCCCCTCTGCAGATTCATAATCACAGCATGTTTGCACTGTACAGTAGAGGATTGAAGTCTGCAGTGCTATGCCCAGAAGTGTGTGCGAGCGAGAGAGACACCCAGCGAAGATTCACCCGGCTGGGGAGAATAAACCCTGTTGTCGTTGCTATGGTAATCAGCTCTGTGTGCATATACAGAATGGTTGTGATTCAAGCATTCCGAGTTCTTAAGCAAGCAAGCGACCATCTTCCCCCTCTTCTCTTCTTCCTCCCCAACACACACACACAGGCGCACTCTCACTCTGATGCACAATTGCCCCCCTGTTTTAGTGGTGCTGGTAGCGGAACCTGGGGAGTTGGGGGTAGTGAGCTGCTTAGACAGACAGAAACACAGCAGTCTCAGAGAACCTCCCCTCCCTCTCTCCTTCCATCCTTTCCTACAGCTGGTTCCTGGGGCTGGGGCTCCACACAGCCAGGGCACACTGTGTTGGAGCCCAGCCCAGTCCAGCCCAGCCCCGGTGAGGAAGAGAAGGGAGGAGGTAGATCAGCATAAAAGCGCTTAGAGACGGGCCGCGCTAAATGGCAATTGAACCATGAGAAAATCTGCCTACTGTGAGACCAGCGGTCCCAGTTGTTGTCAGCTCGAATGTTGTAATTAAAACATACCTGCCCCTCAACAAAACCCATCCCAGTGCCCAACCCAACCTGGTGCGGGGGAGGGGGGGGCTGCCTAGCGTTGAGGGGGTTGGGGCAGGTAGCCTAGCGTTGGGGGGGTTGGGGAAGGTAGCCTAGCGTTGGGGGTTGGGGAAGGTAGCCTAGCGTTGGGGGGGTTGGGGAAGGTAGCCTAGCGTTGGGGGGTTGGGGAAGGTAGCCTAGCGTTGGGGGGTTGGGGAAGGTAGCCTAGCGTTGGGGGTTGGGGAAGGTAGCCTAGCGTTGGGGGGTTGGGGAAGGTAGCCCTAGCGTTGGGGGGTTGGGGAAGGTAGCCCTAGCGTTGGGGGGGTTTGGGGCAGGTAGCCTAGCGTTGGGGGGGTTGGGGCAGGTAGCCTAGCGTTGGGGGGTTGGGGCAGGTAGCCTAGCGTTGGGGGGTTGGGGCCGGTAGCCTGGCGTTGTGGGGGTTGGGGCCGGTAGCCTAGCGTTGGGGGGTTTGGGGCAGGTAGCCTAGCGTTGGGGGGGTTGGGGCAGGTAGCCTAGCAGTTAGGAGCATTGGGCCAGTAACCGAAAGGTCGCTGGTTCGAATCCCCAAACTGGCAAGGTGGAAAAATCTGCCATTCTGCCCTTGAGCAAGGCAGTTAATTCCCAACAACAACTGCTCCCTGGGCGCCGATGACATGGACATCGATTTAAGGCATTTAACTTAACCCTAATTGCTCCTGTAAATCGCTTGTGTAAGGGTCTGCTAAATGACTAAAATGTAAATGTACACTGAACAAAAATATAAACGCAACATGTAAAGTGTTGGTTCCATGTTTCATGAGCTGAAATAAAAGATCCCAGAAATGTTGGACAAAAGGCTTATTTCTCTCAAATTTAGTGCACAAATTTGTTTACATCTTTGTTAGTGAGTAATTCTCCTTTGCCAAGAAAATCCATCCACCTGACAAGTGTGGCATATCAAGAAACTAATTAAACAGCATGATAATTACACAGGTGCATCTTGTGCTGGGGACAATAAAAGGCCACTCTAAAATGTGCAGTTTTTTAACACAACACAATGCCACAGATGTCTCAAGTTTTGAGGGAGCGTGCAATTGTCATGCTGACTGCAGGAATGTTCACCAGAGCTGTTGCCAGAGAATTTAAGGTTCTCTACCATAAGCCGCCTCCAACGTTGTTTTAGAGAATTTGGCAGTACATCCAAGCGGCTCACAACCGCAGACCACGTGTATGGCGTCGTGTGGGCGAGCGGTTTGCTGAAGTTAACATTATGAACGGAGTGCCCCATGGTGGGGTTATGGTATGGGCAGGCATAAGCTACGGACAATGAACACAATTACATTTTATCGATGGCAATTTGAATGCACAGAGATATCGTGACTAGATCCTGAGGCCCAATGTCATGTTATTCATCCACCACATCCTCATGTTTCAGCATGGTAATGCACGGCCCCATGTCACAAGGATCTGTACACAATTCCTGGAAGCTGAAAATGTCCCAGTTCTTCCATGATCTGCATACTCACCAGACATGTCACCCATTTAGCATGTTTGGAATGCTCTGGGCCGACGTGTACGACAGCGTGTTCCAGTTCCCGCCAATATCCAACAACTTCGCACAGCCATTGAAGAGGAGTGGGGCCAACATTCTACAGGCCACAATCAACAGCCTGATCAACTCTATGCGAAGGAGATGTCGCGCTGCATGAGGCAAATGGTGGTCACACCAGACACTAACTGGTTTTCTGATCCACACCCCTACCTTCATTTTTTATTTTTTACTCCCCAATTTCGTTCCGTGCGACGGTCCAAAACACGATCCTGCCAAGCCACAACAATGTACAACTGGCGACCGACGTCAGCGTCCATACCATGTCAGGAGTACTCACATACTGGCATAATGAGGGTTGTGGATGTTTTGAGCAACTGCTTTTTTTAACACCATGTTATCGCATAAATTAGTTATGTTTTGATGCACTCTAAGAACACTGTTTGATCTGACAACATGGTACTAGAGAACTGAAACTCCAGTAACATACTGTAACGTGACCCAGTTTTGAAGCGCAATGAACTCAGAGCTGATCAGTAATTCAGGAGTAGACCGTGTGAAGAGGAAGTGTAATCTAATTCTATCTCTCTCTCTCTATCTCTCTATCTCTCTATCTCTCTATCTCTCTATCTCTCTATCTCTCTATCTCTCGCTCTCTCGCTCTCTCGCTCTCTCGCTCTCTCTCAATTCAATGGCTTTATTGGCATGGGAAACGTGTGTTAACATTGCCAAAGCAAGTGAAGTAGATAGTAAACAAAAGTGAAATAAACAATAAATATTAACAGTAAACATTACACTCAGAAGTTTCAAAAGAATAAAGACATTTCAAATGTCATATTATGTATATATACAGTGTTGTAACAATGTGCAAATAGTTAAAGTACAAATGGGAAAATAAATAAACATAAATATGGGTTGTATTTACAATGGTGTTTGTTCTTCACTGGTTGCCCTTTTCTTGTGGCAACAGGTCACAAATCTTGCAGCTGTGATGGCACACTGTGGTTTTTCACCTAGTAGATAAGGGAGTTTATCAAATTTGGGTTTGTTTTCGAATTCTTTGTGGATCGCTGTAATCTGAGGGAAATATGTGTCTCTAATATGGTCATACATTTGGCAGGAGGTTAGGAAGTGCAGCTCAGTTTCCACCTCATTTTGTGGGCAGTGTGCACATAGCCTGTCTTCTCTTGAGAGCCAGGTCTGCCTACGGCGGCCTTTCTCAATAGCAAGGCTATGCTCACTGAGTCTGTACATAGTCAAAGCTTTCCTTAAGTTTGGGTCAGTCACAGTGGTCAGGTATTCTGCCACTGTGTACTCTCTGTTTAGGGCCAAATAGCATTCTAGTTTGCTCTGTTTTTTTGTTTGTTCTTTCCAATGTGTCAAGTAATTCTCTTTTTGTTTTCTCATGATTTGGTTGGGTCTAATTCTGTTGTTGTTGTTGTTGTCCTGGGATTGTGTGGGTCTGTTTGTGTTTGTGAACAGAGGCCCAGGACAAGCTTACTTAGGGGACTCTTCTCCAAGTTCATCTCTCTGTAGGTGATGGCTTTGTTATGGAAGGTTTGGGAATCGCTTCCTTTTAAGTGGTTATAGAATTTAACAGCTCTTTTCTGGATTTTGATAATTAGCGGGTATTGGCCTAATTCTGCTCTGCATGCATTATTTGGTGTTTTACGTTGTACACAGAGGATGTTTTTGCAGAATTCTGCATGCAGAGTCTCAATTTGGTGTTTGTCCCATTTTGTGAATTCTTGGTTGGTGAGCGGACCCCAGACCTCAGAACCATAAAGGGCAATGGGTTCTATAACTGATTCAAGTATTTTTAGCCAGATCCTAATTGGTATGTCAAATTGTATGTTCCTTTTGATGGCATAGAAAGCCCTTCTTGCCTTGTCTCTCAGATCGTTCACAGCTTTGTGGAAGTTACCTGTGGCGCTGATGTTTAGGCCGAGGTATGTATAGTTTTTTGTGTGCTCTAGGACAACGGTGTCTAGATGGAATTTGTATTTGTGGTCCTGGCAACTGGACCTTTTTTGGAACACCATTATTTTTGTCTTACTGAGATTTACTGTCAGGGCCCAGGTCAGACAGAATCTGTGCAGAAGATCTAGGTGCTGCTGTAGGCCCTCCTTGGTTGGTGACAGAAGCACCAGATCATCAGCAAACAAAAGACATTTGACTTCAGATTCTAGTAGGGTGAGGCCGGGTGCTGCAGACTGTTCTAGTGCCCTCGCCAATTCGTTGATATATATGTTGAAGAGGGTGGGGCTTAAACTGCATCCCTGTCTCACCCCACGGCCCTGTGGAAAGAAATGTGTGTGTTTTCTGCCAATTTTAACCGCACACTTGTTGTTTGTGTACATGGATTTTATAATGTCGTATGTTTTTCCCCCCAACCCCACTTTCCATCAATTTGTATAGCAGACCCTCATGCCAAATTGAGTCAAAAGCTTTTTTTGAAATCAACAAAGCATGAGAAGACTTTGCCTTTGTTTTGGTTTGTTTGTTTGTCAATTAGGGTGTGCAGGGTGAATACGTGGTCTGTCGTACGGTAATTTGGTAAAAAGCCAATTTGACATTTGCTCAGTACATTGTTTTCACTGAGGAAATGAACTAGTCTGCTGTTAATGATAATGCAGAGGATTTTCCCAAGGTTGCTGTTGACGCATATCCCACGGTAGTTATTGGGGTCAAATTTGTCTCCACTTTTGTGGATTGGGGTGATCAGTCCTTGGTTCCAAATATTGGGGAAGATGCCAGAGCTAAGGATGATGTTAAAGAGTTTAAGCATAGCTAATTGAAATTTGTGGTCTGTATATTTTATCATTTCATTGAGGATACCATCAACACCACAGGACTTTTTGGGTTGGAGGGTTTGTATTTTGTCCTGTAGTTCATTCAATGTAATTGGAGAATCCAGTGGGTTCTGGTAGTCTTTAATAGTTGATTCTAAGATTTGCATTTGATCATGTATATTTTTTTGCTGTTTGTTCTCTGTTATAGGGCCAAAAAGATTGGAGAAGTCTCTCTCTCTCTCTCTCGACACATCTGCTTAACCTGTTTTACAGATTGACTATTTTCTCACCATGAATATTAAGTGGCAGATGTGAGGCAGATACTGAGAGTGCTGTTTTTGTTGCCTGTTTGCCTGGCGGTCTGCCACTCTGGGTGATAGGGAGGCTTTTCCATTTCAAAGAGTTGCAGTATTTCTGCCACCCCATTCTCATTATACCAGATCAACATAACACCCCACAGTGTGGTTCCCGTTCCTGTCTGTTTCCATCATGTTTTATGCATGAGATATGGGCTGTAAGCTCTTGTTATCATGGGCTAATCCAACCTCCATATTATAACACACAAACACTTATTTCAATATGCAAACTGTGTTTTAGCATTGATTCAGCCTCTGTGATTCAGCAGTTAGTCCTATGCTGTTGGCCAATCTGTACACGCCTCCCCCTTCTCCTTTACGTAGAATCCAACCCCCCACTTCAAGCAGTCAGGGGATTTAAAGAGTGTTTCACTTTTTCATAAATCCTAACAAACAGGAATACACTTGATCCTATAGCATGAATCTGAGGCTTTCCATTCCCTGTGTTTTCCCTCCATGAAATAGGAGATTCTTAACCCAAATAGAGAGGGGGTAACATTGAGAGCATATGCGGTGGGTAGACTGGGTAACGATTACTCAGGCTTTTGATGCAGTGCCTGACGGTGCTATGTGTTTGGACTGCAAACGTGCCTGCCGAGTGGGACAGGTATGTGTGTGTGTGTGTGTGTGTGTGTGTGTGTCAGGGAGGGGGAGGCAGCAGCTAGAAAAGGGACAGGTGTTGGGCAGAGTCGAGAAATAAGAGTGTTTGTATGTATTCCTCTGTGGGTTCCTAACTATCCAAGGCCACAGTTGCTGTCTTGGGATCTGACTCAGCAGTCAACACCTTATGCCACATGGGTGACCTGTGCTTCTCACTTTAAAATGCATTGTGGTGGGATAGCGTTTGATGATGAGAAATCACATGCTATTCTACCCTATCTATTCTATTCTGGAAGCATGGACAAATGTGAAGGTACTCCCTTCCTGCGGGGTTAGCCATATAATCATCCTCCCACCATTCACCAGCACAGCAGAGCAGCAGCTAGTCCACACTGACGCTCTTATCCTGACTGACACATAAAACCATGGCAACCATGTTACATTCTCTTTGTGTAACCCCTGGAAACGTATGACCTTCAGAACCCTCTGACCTTCCGTCCCTGGGCACCTGCTAGTGTGACAGGCATCATCCGTATTTTGTCCACGTGTGTCTGTTTTTCCTCATGTCATGTCATACACATATTAAGGTCTACAACCGGACATCTCTCTCAACACAGACAAGCTTATTAATGACCAGATGTGATTGCCTTGACACCAGTGGTAGCAATGTGTTACAAAAACATTGTGTACCTTCTGGCAATAAAAAGCCCAAACTGAAAGGGTTTGTTATCCTTCACCATGAGGTAATGGCATCAATAATGTGGTTTTCCAAAATCTCATGTTAAATAATAATATGCTTATTTTTCATTGCATCAGTGAGAAGAGTACATAGACATTTCAAAGAGGGTTACATAAGGTGTATGTGGAGTTTGCCTCACTGGGCATTAAATATTGAAGGTAATAGCCCTCATGTCCTTTATGCTTGAAAAACAACTCTTTCAATTTGGCCACAGAAGTCTCTGAAGAGGACTCAAATTAAGATTCACTAGATTCACTATGTTTCTAAATGTTATGACCGGTAGTTGGAGAAATATTGATATAGGCCCTAGTCCAGTATCTTGGTGTTAGTTTAATCGTTAGACACAGATACACCAACCCAAGCTCTCCGGATGTAATGTGAGCTGGACAGATGATGTCAGGCCACTGCCCCACATATAATTGAATGGTTACTTTGGGTTGGAGTTCTTTGGCTCAAGGCCCAACACAGGCTTAAATTGCTATCCACACACAGTAAGCATGGTCATTATCAAAGGCCTTGGTTCTGTTCCAAACAGCCAGTCAGTCCGGCTGTCTGTTAGAGATTAGACACAGGCCCTAGAGCAGTGGGTCAAACCAGCACTGCCCACTAGTCTCATACCAGTCCCACAAGTCCAACAGACTTCTCCATTACTGAATCAATATTTAAAGCTGTTTAATGAAAGCCCTCCCTCATTTATTGAGTACTTGGCTTTTGGCATACTATATGAAGACTGTGTGGAGAATCAATCAGTCAGCA
This sequence comes from Coregonus clupeaformis, assembly GCF_020615455.1. Classification (NCBI taxonomy): domain Eukaryota; kingdom Metazoa; phylum Chordata; class Actinopteri; order Salmoniformes; family Salmonidae; genus Coregonus; species Coregonus clupeaformis. The sequence continues at coordinate 183,382 of NW_025533527.1, read as the reverse complement.
TGACTACCTGTCTGCCAGAGTACCAGCGGCAGCATGGTGGTGTACTGAACTAGGAGGAGCAGGGGATAAGCAGCTTTACTCGTCTAGTCAGCCGAGGACAAGGTTTCTGCGGATGGTGTGGTGGTGTGTGGGTGCGCGTGTGTATGTGCGTGTGTGTGTGTGCCTGGTTTTTGTAAGTGTCTTCTTGTGTGTGAGCTTTACGTGTGCATTTTAGATGGGTATCCTGTTTTCATGATGGACATGTGAACACCTTGTAGTGAAAGATGGATTTGAGACTTACAACCTACACAAAAACCATGGTCACTGTTGTCACATGACAGCCAAGAACACATTCAGCACACATACACAGGATGGGTGACATCATCAAACGATGCCACATGAGACCCTTGCTTTGTCTATTGGTTTACAAGTTGATACTCTTTATATAACATCCCCACACTGGGCATCCCTCTGTCTGTACCGTCTCTTAAGATTACACGGCCTCCCTGAAACTCTCTAGCTTAGCCATCGCATTGAGTAAGGAGCGGGAAAAGTATTCATGCATGGTTCTGCAGTGGTCCTTTAAAGATGGCGTCTCCGTCTCCTCATGCAATCACTACTCTTTCTGATGGTCAGTGAAAACAATATGTACACTTTTTTCAGGATGTATAACATCCTGTGAACATCTGTAATAACAACTCATACTGTAATATCTCATACTGTTATAACTCATACTGTTAACTCATACTGTAATAACTAATACTGTGTATAATAAGTATTTTGTATGTGTTTGTTCCTCTAGGAGACCCTCCAGCAGCTGGTGATGATGCCTCTCCCCAACGTGCTGGTGCTGGGCAGGAACCCTCTCAGTGGTACGTCTTCATCTGACTGACCTGCCAACAATACACACTTTTACACTGGGGATTCAGTGGGGAAATCTTCCATCTTCTCACTGAGAATGTTACTGTCCTGTATTAGAATGCAATGTAGAATCATACATAATGTGAACCCTTTATAACTTCCTTATTATGCAATGCACATCATGTAGGCCTGTTGTTTTACACAGCCCCCTTTTATCTTGAAATCAGTTTTCCTTGCCCTTCTGTGTAGATGTAATTTCCACCAGCTAGAATCGCTCTCTGTTCTATAATAATAATAATAATAATAATATGCCATTTAGCAGACACTTTTATCCAAAGCGACTTACAGTCATGTGTGCATACATTATTACATATGGGTGGTCCTGGGGATCGAACCCACTACCCTGGCGTTACAAGCTCCATGCTCTACCAATTGAGCTACAGAGGACTCTTCGTGGTAAGATATTGCCTTATTGGATAGGCATGTGAAACCAAGATAAAACCAGCCATTGATTGTATTGTGTCAAAATATTTGGATTTAGGAAGCACATTATGCTGGTTTGTTGAATCTTGAATGAGCTACTGTGAAAAATAGCTAGTATCTTTCTCTGGAGTCAAGACCCAGACAACACAGCCACGTCATTTGATACTCCTATGTGCAAAGTATTATCAGACCAACCCAGTCCTGAACCTCAACATGCAGCATTCCAGTATTTTTCCTGTGACCTTTGACCCTAGTGGTGTGCAGCAGCAATAGTAGCTGGAGCCATCTGAAAGTGATTGCCCATGTGGCTTTTAGTATGCAGTCATTAAGGCTCTTTGGGGGATGGGCGCATTATCAGCACTATGGGAATCCAGAATCCACCCCAGACTCTGATTATTAACCCACTCTGTTACTAAACACTACAAAACCCCACTCCTCAGAGCCCACTATCTCATCTGGTTCCCTCTCCCCTTGGGTGCCTCCTACCCCAGACTGTCTGTTGACCTCAGACACAGACCTCAACACTGAATATCACTTCGATTCAGTCTGATCCTGCTTCAAAAGAGAAGCACTTAGACCAGCTAGAACACAATGTGCCCCTGAAGGCTAATCTCCTGTTCAATGAAGACTACAGTCAGGCATTGTCTGTCTTTATAGTGAACCTACTTCTCCTTTGGTTTAACAATCAAGCCTTCATTTGAGAGAAAGGGTATGAGTGTCCGTTTCCTGCCACGTAGAGAGTAGTTTGTACCTACTGTGGTCGTTTAGATGCCAGAGAAGTGTCCCTTTTCAGGAACATCAACTGTAAGGAGACAACTGCTCTTCAATGGCAGGTGGAGGCAGGCCAGACTGACGGTCACCTGCAACAATGTGTGGGGTTGTGGGAAAGTCAGGAAACCTACAGTCACATTTAGAAGCCTGAAGATGGTTAGAAGACCTGGGGAGTGGTGAGAGTAGGGGAAATAGGTGATTATGAAATCAGTTTCAGTGGTGAAAAGTGAAATTAGCAAAAGTCTTGTATTTTCTTTCTTGTCAGAGGAACCATGAGTAGTCCCTGACCCACATAGATATACTGACCCACATTATACTGTAGATATACTGACCCGCATTATAGATATACTGACCCACATTATGGATATACTGACCCACATTATAGATATACTGACCCACAGTATGGATATACTGACCCACATTATAGATATACTGAATAACAATGATTGGGCCAATTGGCATCGACAAAATAGATAGTCAGTGTGATGAAAATGACTATTATGATGATATGAAATGACAGAGTGGCCAGGGCCGCAGGAGAGTGCTACTGTCGTCCACCAGAGGAAACCTCAGAGGCCTTGGGTCCCTGCTCCCCGGAAGAACCCCCCTCACCAGGTTCCTGTGAACAATAGCTGGGCAGGAAGGAGTGCAACTCTGAAGGGTTAGTCACTGTCCATGCGCCCCTGTGAGTTTCCTGTCAGGAAGAAGGGAGTGTAGTGACGGGGGGAAGAAGGAGGGAAGGAGCCACACTAGGTACATACAGCACTATGATAACAGTCTGGGGAGCCAACCCTCTGCTGAGCCAGAGCCGCTGAAGGGAAATGTCCTTCATCTACTTTAAACCATCTCCTCTTCCTCTTGCCCTCTCTCCCTTTCTCTTTATTTCTCTCTCATTCTCTCGCCACATCTTTTTCTTTTTCTTTCTCTCTCTCCCCATCGCTCGCTCTCTCTCTCTCTCTCGCTATCACTTCAGACATGCTTGGTTCAGTCAGCCTCTTTAAATTATTCATTCATTGCCTGCCTGCTCCTTATCTTTAGTGCTCAAGAAGATTTGCCTTTCCAAATCACTATACAGGCTTCTGTGTGTAGGTTCTATGTGTGTATGAATCCTTCTTAAGGCTTTCAGTTAGAAGAAACAGCATTTAGAAGGCATTTGTTACAGCTTGCACTCTGTACTCGGAATAGAAATCTAGAACAGGCTACTCTCTATTTCCCTTTATAGATGTTGATTAGCTTTGATGACGTATTGTGAGGATGGGCCTCAAAAGGTCACACGTTTACATGTAGACTTTTCACTCTTTCTGCGATTGTAGTTGCACTGCTCTCATAACAGACCTACTTCTCTCAATTGATATTCTGAGGCTGTTCCTGTTCTGGCCCGAGGAGGTTGCAAATATAGGCCAGTTACAGTTATTTTTATTACTAATGGTGCTTCAATCTGGGCCAAAAACATCCTGTTAGTTTAGCTGAGATTTGTGTGTGATCCTCTAGATGTCGTGTGTGTGTACATTTTTAAGAAATCCACATGGAATGGGATGAATCTTGTTTTCAAAGAGGATGCCATTATGATTGGTGAAACTGATGTGTCACGATCAGTTGTTGATTAGTTACAGATACATAATAATAATATATTATTATATAAGATATAGCTCAGTTGAAGTGTTGCTAGTGAGTCATAGTGTTTATCATTAGTGGACTTGACACTGTAGCAGTACATTTAACACCAAATGCCTCTTAGAAGAGTATATTCCATTGTATCGGCTACACCCGATAGTTCAACCTTCTAAACCCACTACCTCTGCTGTCACTAGACACCCAACATCTACACCCACATGGAGGAGACGGATGCACCATAGCATACACTAAGAACAAAATCTTGCCATTGATATTATGGCTGTCCATAAAAATGTTTTATCTACTGGTGGGGTTTTACAGTAGTTATAATTGCTGTGTGGCCCTTTTTCTGAATAAACATGCCTGGTTGTCTGAGCCTGTTGTTAGTCATCTGTGTTTATGGCCCAGCGCCGCTCTCTACCCCTGGGGCTGATGAGCTGGCTTAACACACACACACATACACACACACACACACACACACACACACACACACACACACACACACACACACACACACACACACACACACACACACAGAGAGAGAAATAAACCACCTGGCTCATTATTTTACAGTATAATCCTACAGATTATTACCTCAGCCTTGTTGAGCTTCCTAGCATCTGTTTTATCATTTCATCTACGTGTGGCTTGGCATTGGATTACTGCAAAATACAGTACAATCTTTTTGGTTGGGGACATCGCATTATAAGCAAGCATAACCAGTTTACATGTATGTAATAGGGTTACTTGAATGGCTCATCTCATGGCTGTAGTAAGCATCCTATCTGTGTGTCCGGGGGGCAGTTATCGTTTTAGCCTTTTGCAATATGATGCTGCAAAAGCTTATGGGATTTGGTTATGAAATGGATTTGAAACATTTACATTTACATCATATCCAGAGCGACTTACAAATTGGTGCATTCAACTTATGATAGCCAGTGGGACAACCACTTTTTTTTTTTTGGGGGAAGAAAGATTACTTTATACTATTCTAGGTATTCCTTAAAGGGGTAGGGTTTCAAGTGTCTCCGGAAGGTGTTCAGTGACTACGCTGTCCTGGCGTCGTGGGGGAGCTTGTTCCACCATTGGGGTGCCAGAGCAGCGAATAGCTTTAACTGGGCTGAGCGGGAACTGTGCTTCCGTAGAGGTAGGGGAGCTAGCAGGCCAGAGGTGGATGAACGTAGTGCCCTCGTTTGGGTGTAGGGTCTGATCAGAGCCTGAAGCTAAGGAGGTGCCGTTCCCCTCACAGCTCCGTAGGCAAGCACCATGGTCTTGTAGTAAATGCGAGCCTCAAGTGGAAGCCAGTGGAGTGTGCGGAGGAGCGGGGTGACATGAGAGAACTTGGGAAGGTTGAACACCAGACGGGCTGCAGCGTTCTGGATAAGTTGTAGGGGTTTAATGGCACAGGCAGGGAGCCCAGCCAACAGCGAGTTGCAGTAATCCAGACGGGAGATGACAAGTGCCTGGATTAGGACCTGTGCCGCTTTCTGTGTAAGGTAGGGTCATACTCTGCGAATGTTGTAGAGCATGAACCTGCAGGATTGGGTCACCGTTTTGATGTTAGCGGAGAACGACAGGGTGTTGTCCAGGGTCACGCCAAGGTTCTTTGCACTCTGGGAGGAGGACACAATGGAGTTGTCAACCGTGATGGCGAGATCATGGAGCGGGCAGTCCTTCCCCGGGAGGAAGAGCAGCTCCGTCTTGCCAAGGTTCAGCTTGAGGTGGTGATCCAACATCCACACTGATATGTCTGCCAGACATGCAGAGATGCGATTCGCCACCTGGTTATCAGAAGGGGGAAAGGAGAAAATGAATTGTGTGTCGTCTGCGTAGCAATGATAGGAGAGGCCATGTGAGGATATGACAGAGCCAAGTGACTTGGTGTATAGAGAGAATAGGAGAGGGCCTAGAACTGAGCCCTGGTGGACACCAGTGGTGAGAGCACGTGGTGCGGAGACAGATTCTCGCCACGCCACCAGGTAGGAGCGACCTGTCAGGTAGGATGCAATCCAAGAGTGAGCAGCGCCAGAGATGCCCAACTCGGAGAGGGTGGAGAGGAGGATCTGATGGTTCACAGTATCAAAGGCAGCGGATAGGTCTAGAAGGATAAGAGCAGAGGAGAGAGTTAGCTTTAGCAGTGCGGAGAGCCTCCGTGACACAGAGAAGAGCAGTCTCAGTTGAATGACCAGTCTTGAAACCTGACTGGTTTGGATCAAGAAGGTCATTCTGAGAGAGATAGCAGGAGAGTTGGCTAGAGACGGCACGCTCAAGAAAGGGATACTGGTCTGTAGTTGTTGACATCGGAGGGATCGAGTGTAGGTTTTTTGAGGAGGGGTGCAACTCTCGCTCTCTTGAAGACGGAAGGGACATGGCCAGCGGTCAAGGATGAGTTGATGAGCGAGGTGAGGTAAGGGAGAAGGTCTCCGGAAATGGTCTGGAGTAGAGGGGATAGGGTCAAGCGGGCAGGTTGTTGGGCGGCCGGCCGTCACAAGTCGCAAGATTTCATCTGGAGAGAGAGGGGAGAAAGAAGTCAAAGCATAGGGTAGGGCAGTGTGAGCAGGACCAGCGGTGTCATTTGACTTAATAGATGAGGATCGGATGTCGTCAACCTTCTTTTCAAAATGGTTGATGAAGTCATCCACAGAGAGGGAGGAGGAGGAGGATTCAGCAGGGAGGAGAAGGTGGCAAAAAGCTTCCTAGGGTTAGAGGCAGAGGCTTGACATTTAGAATGGTAGAAAGTGGCTTTAGCAGCAGAAACAGAGGAAGAGAATGTAGAGAGGAGGGAGTGAAAAGATGACAAGTCCGCAGGGAGTCTAGTTTTCCTCCATTTCCGCTCGGCCGCTCGGCTGCCCGGAGCCCTCTTCTGTGAGATCGCAATGAGTCGTCAAGCCACGGCGCAGGAGGGGAGGACCGAGCCGGCCGGGAGGATAGGGGACATAGAGAGTCAAAGGATGCAGAAAGGGAGGAGAGGAGGGTTGAGGAGGCAGAATCAGGAGATCAGAGGGAGAAGGATTTAGCAGAGGGAAGAGATGATAGGATGGAAGAAGAGAGAGTAGCGGGAGAGAGAGAGCGAAGGTTGCGACGGCACATTACCATCTGAGTAGGGGCAGAGTGAGTAGTGTTGGAGGAGAGCGAGAGAGAAAAGGATGGTCGGAGACTTGGAGGGGAGTTGCAGTGAGATTAGTAAAATAACAGCATCTAGTAAAGATGAGGTCAAGCGTATTGCCTGCCTTGTGAGTAGGGGGGGACTGTGAGAGGGTGAGGTCAAAAGAGGAAAGGAGTGGAAAGAAGGAGGCAGAGAGAAATGAGTCAAAGGCAGACGTAGGGAGGTTAAAGTCACCCAGAACTGTGAGGGGTGAGCCATCCTCAGGAAAGGAACTTATCAAGGCGTCAAGCTCATTGATGAACTCTCCAAGGGAACCTGGAGGGCGATAAATGATAAGGATGTTAAGCTTGAATGGGCTAGTGACTGTGACAGCATGGAATTCAAATGAGGAGATAGACAGATGGGTCAGGGGAAAAAGAGAAAATGTCAACTTGGGAGAGATGAGGATTCCTGTGACACCGCCGCACTGACCAGATGCTCTCGGGGTATGCGAGAACACATGGTCAGACGAGGAAAGAGCAGTAGGAGTAGCAGTGTTTTCTGTGGTAATCCATGTTTCCGTCAGCGCCAAGAAGTCGAGAGACTGGAGGGTAGCATAGGCTGAGATGAACTCTGCCTTGTTGGCCTCAGAATGGCAGTTCCAGAGGCTGCCGGAAATGAACTAAACATCTGGGAAAGCGAGAGAGCGGGGCCTCCCTCACTTACGTGTCACTGAAACACTCAAATATAACTCTTCCACTTTAGAAATTATAATTGTTTTAAACTACAGCGGTTCAATGTTTCCTAGGAAAAGACTAACTTAGTTTATTCAGCTAGCTAACTTGGTACAGTATTCTTCCGTGAAAACCGTCCAGGGCACCGAATCCTATGACGCCATAGCATGCCAGCCTCCAATAACACGGTTTAGCACCAATACTCGGTTACAACAAACCACCAGTGTGATAACACGCCAAACAGATCAATCGTGTCCGTGTTGTGTAAGGTTTTGGGTTAGTTTTGACAGTTTGAGTGAGTACGTCGTCAACTTATTCAGCCAGTTAATTAGCTAGAATAGTTAGCATACTAGCTAGCCATTGCTCTCTGCCAACGAACAAACCCATCCTCCCACGGCACGAAACACACAGAGAGAGCCAAGCTAACGTTAACTAGTCACCCATGTCCCGAATTCCCTTGAACGACTCTGGTTACCAGAATGTAAAAACAAAACAAAAATAAGTTAAGTGCAAAGCTAGCCACTGAATCGATTCAGCCAGTTCGCGTCTGTCCCAACGGAGAGAAAGTGTCTCCAAATATTACAGCTAGGTCGTTCAAGCTATTGTTTAGTTAGCTATCCAGGTAGCAACAAGCTAGCTACATTTCGAGTACAGTAGCTACTAACTACCTAACGTTAACGCTTCCGATAATGAGGTTAGAAAAACAGCTGAATGGTAGGTAGCTAGCTGGCATAATTACAGGTACTCTTAAGCGTGAAATAACATTGGAAACAACTATCCACAGTTGCTAATAGTTACCAGTAGCTACCCGCTAGCTAGCTAGCTTTATTGGTCCAGGTAGTGGGTTAGCTAGCCTTGTGCTTCACCGGTCTCAGCCGAATACAATACTTACCTACAATAATTACCTACAATAACCTACAATAACTACCTAGATAAACTACCTACAATACCTAACTACAATACCTACCTACAATCTAAATACATGGTTTAAGCTTTACTCAACACCATATAAGAAGCCAAGCTTACCTCCCGCTAGAGAAACACAACCTCACCCGACCATTATCCAGTATCACCGAAACAGCTACAGTCAAATATAAAACTTGTAAAAAGAGTAATCAAATCAATGCTAGTAAATTGTTAACAATGGTAGTAAAACGCTAATTGACAATCTCTTTGTGTCTGCAGAGCAAGGACTGGAGGAGATGAAGAAGCTTTTGTTGCTGTTGCTTGGCTGTGCCGTCCAGGTAAGTCCTACACTCATCACCCCCTTAATCATCTACTGTCAGTAGTCTACCAATACCATAACTCTCCTGTAGGATGAACACTCACTCTACTACCGTTATGAATAGCTCTTACTCACTAGTTCCTGAACATCTATAACCTTCGGCTCTATTGTTCAGACAAGTGTTAACACAGCTATATGAGTAATGTGAGTGAAAGGAGTCATTCTCACTCAGACTAGCATTAGTTCGCTGTTCCCTCTTCCTCAGCAGTTGGCACTGCGACAGGTGGTCTGTCCTGGCTGTCCTGGTAGCAGGTCAGAGAGGGGTCAGAGGGGCTGTCAGATGGCGTGTCTGCTCCATGGGAGGCCCTGTCTGCCCTGACCCGACCCTTGTCTCTATCTCTGCCCTGAGCCTGGCTGGAGTAGTAATGACGATGCCTCATACATAACCAGTGCCCTAGCCAGAGAGATGCTAACCTCACACTGTCATTCTCGTTTACACTGTTCAGGGGTTCTGAACAGGCTACTTCTCAAAGACCCCTCAAAGGGAAATATGTATCTGTCTCATCTGTCTGTGTGAAGTCGGTGTTGATTTGTTTTGTTTTTTCGATCATGATTTGAAGGTGACGATGTTCGATTACAGGTTAAAGGCACATAAAAATAACAGTTCTTGCAAAATGTCTGCATTTTTGAGGCGGGAAAACCTGTCTCCCTTACACTCTCACCAACAGGAAAGAACAAAGTAGCTGCTCACTACACATGGTTACCAGATAATAGTCTAAGAGAATACCTACACATTCCTTCAGACATCGCTTTCCTTAAAGCCAACCAATCCGAACTCAGGCCATTCTCCTGTGACCTCACGAAGACCTCTCCAGACTGTCATCCTAACCCCAAACTGCCTCTTTTTGTTTGCAGTGTGAGAAGAAAGAGGAGTACATCGAGAGGATCCAGACCCTAGACTTTGACACAAAAGCTGCCATAGCATCTCACATCCAAGAGGTATGAGTGAAAAAAAACGAAAAACACATTTTTGTGAGGGCAAAACATAAACCCTGGGACCTCTTGTGTCTCTTTTGGGCCAGCTTGTTGTGTAACAGCTCAGACACACCGGTAGGATTGTCAATCATTTGCCTGCCGACAGTACTTAGCATCTCTGAACAGAGTATCGGCAGTCAAGCTCTGTTGTGTTCACACAGAAAAAACCTTGGAAATCGTCAGACATTCAGCCTTGTAGCTCAGTGGGCCTCTTGTAGCTCAGTTGGTAGAGCATGGCGCTTGCAACGCCAGGGTTGTGGGTTCGATTCCCACGGGGGGCCAGTATGAAAAATGTATGCACTCACTAACTGTAAGTCGCTCTGGATAAGAGCGTCTGCTAAATGACTAAAATGTAAATGTAAAATGTTGTTAAAATACTCCAAACCAGAAGGTGACAGTAGCGTTGTTTGGCAATGCATGTCCGTGTGTGTTGCTTATGGTCTAGATTCCAAGCTAGCTGCGCTAATGTTGATATTTTGAAGAAAGCTCTTGTTGATACTAGCCAGATGGCCACAGCTAGATAACTACCTAGCAAGATGAAGAAGAAACTATTTAATTAATTCTCCATAGTCCCATATTGCCAGTGCCAGCCCATAGCCAAATGTTTAGCTAGCTAGCACAACATAGCTAGCTAGCTAAGGACACTGCACTAACTTGGCAGCTAACACAGGCAGCTGTTTCATGGAAACTAGCTAATCCATTGTGATTTAATTATAATGTCAACACTAGCTACAGTGGTTAGCTAGCTTGGAGGAAGTATTTAGTGTTGTGTGCATTGCGTCTGTGCACTTAGCTAACTATCATCCTATAGCCTACATTGCATATGAAGTGTGACTGGCTCATCCGTGGATGTACGGAGAAAATACCCTCTTTTTCCTTTTTTGTAATTTTATTGGCTCACCCACGTGCGGGTTCGTGCTCTCTGATTGGCTCAAAGTCAAGTTGTTGGTCACTGACGAGCATTGCAATTCTACAAGTAGAAACGGTAGGGTCGTCGCTACCGGGTCTGCATGCAGCAGGTACTGCTTTTGTTCTAGCAAGAGAAGGAACGTCCTCCCACTGTACCTATCAGCAGTCTTTCGGCAGTGAGATTCTCTGTGTTTCATGCTTAAAGACACTTGAGTTAATGTAGGACAGATCTGTGAGTTCATTAGCCAAATTTACATCACTGTCCTTCACAGCTGTTTAAGTTAAAGTAGTTGGCTGCCCATTGCTGTCAACACACCTGGGTCTCTGTGTATTGGCTGGCAGAGTGAGATGACTCTGATATGCTGTTGTTTTGAAGGTGACCCACAACCAGGAGAATGTTGTGGACCTGCAGTGGCTGGAGGGGGGCGAGCTGCCCCCAGAGGACCTGGACTCCTTCTCCAGGAACATGGCCTTCCATCTCAAACGCCTGTTGGACGAGAGAGACGACCAGCTGGAGGTACATGTCTGAAACGGGGCACATTGGTGCCTTTTTAACTCAACCCACGAGACATAAAATGTTGTGGGAAATGTGTTAACAATCTATATAGAGTCTGGATGGTATCTGTCTGTGCATTTTATATGGCGTCAATGTGTGTGTGTCTGAGTGTGTGGTTGGTGTGTGTGTGAGTTGAACCCAGAGCAGTCTGATTAAGCATGGCCCACCCATACAGCTGCCATGGCCTGGTAGAGCAGCAATCCCAGCATTCTATTGGCCAGGGGCGCGGACAGGGATGGGGTGATGATGATCTCCACTGGAGGCCAGACACACTTCATTAAAAGCCCATTTCCTTGCATGGCCACTGGGTTATAAACGTAGGACGAGAGAGGAGGGTCGTGGGGTGAACTATAATGACGATGATGGGAATACGTCGTTTGATTTCCTCTCCCTTTCACAGACCATTTAAACCCAATGCCTTTTCCCACTCTTATCTCCGAACCCAGCTCAATTCAGTTGTTGCGTGCCGATACTTGAGCCTTAACTGCATTAGGCCAATTAGTACTGGGCTTTTCATTATGTTTGGGGTTTCCATTTAAGTGACTGATCCCGGTGTCTAAGTGCTGCTGCATCTCCTCTGTGGCCCGTCCAAATCAGAGTCATCTCCCTAAGCTCACACCTCCCAGACTGAGCAGACAGAACAGCAGGGCAGCCTGACAACATAGTCTGCAAACCACACCCTCAGTATCCTCAATCTTCAATACCCTGCCTGACAACTGCTTTGACCCTCATTGTGATCAATGATCAAACACGGTTCAAAGCAATTTGTGAGAGCCTTGCTTTCACCCATCCAAATCTGTTAGATGACTCGGGCTGATGATTTCAAGTAAGGAATGCATGATACATATCTCAAGTATACACTTGGTGTATAAAACATACATATTGAGTTGCACCCCCTTTTGCCCTCAGAACAGCCTCAATTCGCTGGGGCATGGACTCTACAAGGTGTCGAAAGCGTTCCACAGGGATGCTGGCCCATGTTGACTCCAATACTTCCCACAGTTGTGTCAAGTTGGCTGGATGTCCTTTGGGTGGTGGACCATTCTTGATACACATGGGAAACTTTTGAGCATGAAAAACCCAGCAGTGTTGCAGTTCTTAACACACCTGGCTCCTACTACCATACCCTGTTCAAAGGCACTTAAATATTTTGTCTTGCCCATTTACCCTCTGAATGGCACACATACACAATCCATGTCTCAAATGTCTCAAGGCTTAAGAATCCTTCTTTAACTTCTTTCAACCCCTTTATCTACACTGATTGAAGTGGATTTAACAAGTGAGATCAATAAGGGATCATAGCTTTCACCTGGATTCACCTGGTCAGTCTATGTCATGGAAAGAGCAGGTGTTTCTAATGTTTTGTACACTCAGTGTATATGATGTGTGTAGGATACATGATAAGAGCCCTGGTTTGTGAGTTTTGTCTAAGTGTTGTGGTGTTGTGTCCTTCCAGACCATCGTGGAGCTGACCCAGGAGAGGGACTGTGGACAGTACTCTCCCCAGCCGTTCTGTGCCCAGTCACCCAACGACTCGCCCAGCATGCGCCGCACAGAGAGCCGGCAGCACCTGTCTGTGGAGCTGGCCGACGCCAAGGCCAAGATCAGACGTCTGCGCCAGGAGCTGTAAGTAACCCCGTTGGCCTTTCACTAGCTCTGTACGCACCCCATTTGCCCTTCTGAGTAAGTCTGTAAGTGGTAGATTGCAAACAGTCTGTTGAATCTCTTAATATACCATTGGTTCTCACAAGTTCTATAAGCTTCCTACAGATATCCTATAAGCACTGTGGGTCTCCCATGTGCTGTCTAGCAGAGTGTCTAAATTTGACACTCTGCATTCATCTGCTGCTGTCCCACGACTGTCTAGTGATGAAAAAACAAACCAGAACTGTGTGCCCATTGGAGCTGGGAGCCGTGACTCCGCTCTCTGTCGGTCTTTTGAGGAGTATCCCATTCTCCAGTTAATAGAGCACTCTGACCGGAGAGAACAGCAAAAGCAGGACACTAATTGCAGAACTAAAAGTCATTCCATGTCAGGGGTTAAAGAAGAAAACATTTCCTGTAGCCTCTCAATAGGACGCAAGTGGTTCTACATTACTGTTTTGGTGTGATAGTGCTAGACCTTTTTGCAGTGTCATAATTAACTTCCTCTTCAGAGGCCATTAACCTTGGCAGAGACAAAGGCCAGTGGTCAGTTTATCAAAGGGAGGGGTTGTTATGAGAAGCTTTCTCTGTTTTAGGGGGAAGTGTTTTAGAATGCACAAACTAAGCTGCTGACTCTGTGGATTCTCTTCATCAAGTCCATCATGAGATTGAAATGGTTTGTCCATTAACGCTGTCGGCATTCGAAACGGTTCTGAGGTATCTGGCTTTTTACGATGATCATAATTCCAGAAGATATCAGTGAAGCTGCAAGTGCTGTACCCAACAACAAAACAATCTAAATGCACTGGGCTTGTCTGATGCTTTAAGCACACTGTTTGATGAAATAATTAGGACAAATGACTCAAGGGAGCCAGACCTCAAGATAACCAGAAGAAAAAAACTGTGTTAGATCCTCCCGGTGCTGCTGACCTTCGCAGATTCTGCCGTTACACTGAAGTTGCTGGTGATAGGCTACACCAGGGGTCGGCAACCTTTTTCATGTGGAATGCCAATTTACAATTGATCTTACCATTTCTTTCGATCTGCGTGCCAGTTATGATTTTCATATGCACAATTTCGTGGAACAGTTTAATTTCAATTATAATAACGTCTTCGTATCTCCAAATCATTGTCATGTGGTTAATCTAAATTCTATCTAAATGAAAATTATTCTAATCTAAAAGTTACTTCTATTGGCATATAGGTAAAAATAGCCTACATGAAGCCAACAAATAAAAATCAGAGCATGACATTTCGGTGGTTGTCGAAAGGGAGAGAGCTGGAAAGATTTTTTAAACACATTGAGGAACTATTGTCATTCTCAAAACAGACTTTGTTTACTTGCTGTTTGAGGTGAAGAAAAACATACTCTGAGAAGCTCCACAGCTGAATAGCCTAGTGGTGGTGAGTTAAGACAGTCAGAAATACTATCAGACATCCCCACATTGGCGCAGTTATACATTTGGCCTACTTCTATGCGTGTTTAGGTGCGCGTCCTTACTCAACATAGACAGGAGAGCTCCAAACAAAATACAATTAATACATTGACAAAACTTGTATAATGGAATGATATAAACCAAAACTTGTTTCTCACAAGTGTGGCATAGGTTGTAAGCCTTGCAAACAACGTGTCCACTCCGACAATGAGAACAGTAAACGACTGTAATAGTAATATAATGAATGCATTAACAGAAATTACTGTAACCAAACAAACATTGTATATTAGAAATTATGGGGATTAACGGTAAATGTACTAATGTATGTAATGGGGAATTGATAGGTACTAAGGACAGACAATTCACACAATGAAATTATCAAACAATGAATGTGCACAAATTGGAGGAGAGAGCGCATTCTGGAGATAGATGCGCCTTGTGCATCTTAGCCACACTCCCCTTCTTCTTAGAATGTGTGATCCCCGCGGCCTCCAATGGATTAGTCCACAGACAGGCGCCAAACAGACAGGTGTCTCATGTGCCATGATTTTTTAAAAATATATTTGCGACCGCTCTACTAAATCTCAGTCGACCAACAGCCTTTTGACCAAACAATCGACCAGTTGACTAAATGGGGTCAGCCCTAGAAGCTGCAGACTGCTTCTCTGCAGGAGTGCATATACTGTAGTCTCGTGTGGCCATAAATAACCACATACTGCTCCAGTCACCCAGGCCAGTCCTGATGGCGACTCAGATGTCTGGGGATTTGGCCCAGATCAGATGATTCCATGCTGGGGCATTATAGACATTCTTTATGGGTCTTTGATATAAGAGCACTAAATTCCACTTATTTTTCTCCGATTTCTGGTCATTGTTCACTCTGGAGCACCAACACTAGAGGAAAGGGGATCGTTCTCTGTTAAAGGCACGCTATGGAACCCAATAAATAGAGATCCACTGTGTTCTACTGTCTTTACTGATTGCCTGGGAAGGAACTCCTGAGGGCACACTAAAGTGACCGGCAGAATATCTTTAGAAAATATGCTTTTTACTTAAGTACGAAACCTGGTGTTAAGAGGAATGCAGGAATAGATTGTGTAGAAATAGATTATGAAATAGCCCCTAAAGACCCAATCTCCAGTATGGTGCATTGTCTAATGTGAATGGTAGACTGTAAAATGTGGGTAGACCATGGTGCCACGGTTGTTAGTGACTCAGAGCTGCTGCAGGCTCAGTGCTGTCACCCACACAGGTTCACAGTGGATGAGCAGCTTTGTGTTGAGACTAGTCTGTCATCTACTCTCTTTAGTAGGGTTCAAATGAAACTGGGGGAAAAACGGAAAGATGTTGAAAAGTTGTTTTACAGCTGAGGCGTGGCTGAATGTCTGATGACATGATCTATTGTGGGATGAGATTAAAGGACTCCAGACACACAAGGTACACACTGGGAATGTGTGTGTGTGTGTGCATACCCTGTGCTCACCAAAAGCAGCTGTAGCAACAGCTGCAGAACGTGAGTTTTATTCCACAGTCAAAGCTAGCTGCTCCAGCCTCTGATTTCAACATACACATCATAGGAAGTGTGGAACAGAACAGCGATAAGAATTCCCACCGGCAAATAGCAGACCCAGTAGAGATCACTAATCTGGCAGGCCATCATCAAGTATATTCAATGGACCAGGGAGACTGGAAAGCATCTCAACTGATTTGAGGAATGCACAGTCCTCTTCAAAGCTCTGTGGCGCATTCTTCATTCCTCACCGACCGGCAGCCTGCAGGACTGGCCTCCCTCAGCCTCAGAAAGCCCCAACCTGCTCCCAAGCCGTGTCAGTGTCACATCTAAACAAACAGCAGGAGGCCATTCAAATTGCATTTAAGTTGCATTGCCTGTCTATAGCGCAAACCCATTAACAGAAGAACATGATATTGTGAGTTGAGATCTATTTGCTGCTCATGCTGGGTTGAGGGGGTCTGAAGTCAGACAGGGGGAAGAAAGGAATCTATTGGCATGTTACTCACTTAACCAGATATTATATGGATTTGCAAGATTACAAAGAGCTGTTGGAACAAAAGCAAGGCAGCTCTACAGTTAGATATTTGCATGTCATAGGGGAGTTGTTTGTGGTCATTTGTAGGTTGCCTTTGTGGTCCAACTTTGTATATTTTCAGTTGAACTATGTTTGTTGTCCTAAGGAAAGAGTTACTCTGTCACAGTTGAGGTTATAAAATAACACAGGAAAGTCAGTGTTTTCCCTACTCAAGATCAATGATTTGCCTCGGAGGGAAAATGTATACTGGATGTTTTTTTCAAGTACAAACTAGGTCAATGTTTTCATGTGATCGAAAAGACAGAAAACATTCTCGCACACTATCACTTCCTGTTACCCATATATGGATATCTCAATTGTTAATTGAACATTAAAATGAATTATCCTCATTTGATATACACTACCGTTCAAAAGTTTCGAAAGAAAAGCAATTTTTTGTCCATTTAAAATAACATCAAATTGATCGGAAATACAGTGTAGACATGGTTAATGTTGTAAATGGCTATTGTAGCTGGAAACGGCTGATAAAAAAATAAATAAAGAAAAATAAGGAATATCTCCATAGGTGTACAGAGGCCCATTATCAGCAACCATTAGTCCTGTGTTCCAATGGCACGT
The DNA here is from genome assembly GCF_020615455.1 of Coregonus clupeaformis. Lineage (NCBI taxonomy): Eukaryota > Metazoa > Chordata > Actinopteri > Salmoniformes > Salmonidae > Coregonus > Coregonus clupeaformis. Next base: position 166,384 of record NW_025533527.1, on the reverse strand, counting down.
TGTGTTTGCTAATCCAAGTTTATCATTTTAAAAGGCTAATTGATCATTAGAAAACCCTTTTGCAATTATGTTAGCACAGCTGAAAACGGTTTCGCTGATTTAAAGAAGCAATAAAACTGGCCTTCTTGAGACTAGTTGAGTATCTGGAGCATCAGCAATTGTGGGTTCGATTACAGGCTCAAAATGGCCAGAAACAAATAACTTTCTTCTGAAACTCGTCAGTTTATTCTTGTTCTGAGAAATGAAGGCCATCATCAAACTGTCACTAACCAGAATAGAAAGAGGAGTGGGAGGCCCCGGTGCACAACTGAGCAAGAGGACAAATACATTAGTGTCTAGTTTGAGAAACAGGTGGCTTACAGGTCCTCAACTGGCAGCTTCATTAAATAGTACCCGCAAAACACCAGTCTCAACGTCAACAGTGAAGAGGCAACTCCGGGATGCTGACCTTTTAGGCAGAGTTGCAAAGAAAAAGCCATTTCTCAGACTGCCCATCTTTAATTTTTTTTTTTTATTGGCCAGTCTGAGATATGGCTTTTGCTTTGCAACTCTGCCTAGAAGGTCAGCATCCCGGAGTCGCCTCTTCACTGTTGACGTTGAGACTGGTGTTTTGCTGGTACTATTTAATGAAGCTGCCAGTTGAGGACCTGTGAGGTGTCTGTTTCTCAAACTAGACACTAATGTATTTGTCCTCTTGCTCAGTTGTGCACCGGGGCCTCCCACTCCTCTTTCTATTCTGGTTAGAGACAGTTTGATGATGGCCTTCATTTCTCAGAACAAGAATAGACTGACGAGTTTCAGAAGAAAGTTATTTGTTTCTGGCCATTTTGAGCCTGTAATCGAACCCACAATTGCTGATGCTCCAGATACTCAACTAGTATCAAGAAGGCCAGTTGTATTGCTTCTTTAATCAGCACAACAGTTTTCAGCTGTGCTAACATAATTGCAAAAGGGTTTTCTAATGATCAATTAGCCTTTTAAAATGATAAACTTGGATTAGCAAACACAACGTGCCATTGAAACACAGGACTGATGGTTGCTGATAATGGGCCTCTGTACGCCTATGTAGATATTCCATAAAAAATCTGCAGTTTCCAGCTACAATAGCCATTTACAACATTAACAATGTCTACACTATTTCTGATCAATTTGATGTTATTTTAATGGACAAAAAAATTGCTTTTCTTTAGAAAACAAGGACATTTCTAAGTGACCCTAAACTTTTGAACGGTAGTGTAAGTCTGAAAATCTCTACTATATATAATTTGGTAATTAACCCCATCCCCGGCCCCGGCCCCCAACCCACACACACCCACAAGCAAACCAGCTGACCTGGCCCAGTAAGGAAAGAGGTCCATGGATTCCTATCTGCTGGGTAAACATCTTGGTTTATATTAACCAAGGATGGTTACAGAGCCTAAGTAAAAATTCCAGTTTCTCAAGGCAACTATAGAGAAAACAGAAACAAATATTTGTGTGGGAAAGTTATGGTTTCGTTTGTGAGGAATGATGTTTTTAAAATGCGTACAATGTGAATGTGTTTTACAATGTCTCTCTTTTTTCTCTCTTTCACCCCCCCCGCCCCTTCTCTCTCTCTCTCTCTCCTCTCTCTCTCTTCTCCTCCCCTCTCTCTCTTCTCCCCCCTTCTCTCTCTCTCTCTCCTCCCCCCTTCTCTCTCTCTCTTCTCCCCCCCTCTCTCTCTCTTCTCCCCCCTTCTCTCTCTCTTCTCCCCCCTTTCACTCTCTCTCTTCACCCCCTTTCTCTCTCTTTCCCTCTCTCTCTCTCTCTCTCTCTCTCTCTCTCTCTCTCTCTCTCTCTCCCCCTTCTCTCTCTCTCTCCTCCCCCTTCTCTCTCTCTCTTCTCCCCCCTCGCTCTCCCTCTCCCTCTCTCCCCTGTCTCTCCCCATCTCTCTCTCCCCTGTCTCTCCCCATCTCTCTCTCTCACCCTCTTTCTCTCTCTCAGGGAGGAGAAGAGTGAGCAGCTGCTGGACTGCAGACAGGAACTGGACAACATGGAGACTGAGAATAAGAGGGTTCAGCAAGAGGTGCAGGACAAAACCTACCTACTACAGCACAGAGCCATACAGAACAACTCAATACAGCACAGAGCAATACAGAACAGCAGTATACCACCCTGCATCCCACTGCTGGCTTGCCTCTGAAGCTAAGCAGGGTTGGTCCTGGTCCATCTCTGGATGGGAGACCAGATGCTGCTGGAAGTGGTGTTGGAGGGCCAGTAGGAGGTGCTCCTTCCTCTGGTCTAAATAAATATCTCAATGCCCCAGGGCAGTGATTGGGGACATTTCCCTGTGTAGGGTGCCGTCTTTCGGATGGGATGTTAAACGCGTGACCTGACTGTGGTCACTAAATATCCCATGGCACTTGTCGTAAGAGTAGGGGTGTTAACCCCAGTGTCCTGACTAAATTCCCAATCTGGCCCTCATACCATCATGGCCACCTAATCATCCCTAGCTTCCAATTGGCTCATTCATCCCCCTTTCTCTCCCCTGTAACTCAGCATTGGACAGATGAAACTAGCACAACATATAGACCATCACATTACCGTCCAACCCCAGAGCAGACTGATGCCTCACTAGTGTGCCACAGAATGTCAACACAGCTGAGTAAACAGCAGGAGTCAATTACAGCTGATGTCAGACAGAGCTCCCAAACCACGTCACATCACACGACTTAGCACCAGCATTACGCTACTTAATACACTAGTACACACTATCTATCTGCCTTGGACCAACGTGTCGCTCCTGAACTCCAGCTACACACTTTCACAACATAAACGACACACTAACCGTGCTGCTGAGCTATGCCAGGCATCAGTCCAGCTTTACAAGCCTGCCACACAAAGCTGGCCCAGACCACTAGACAAAAGCTCCACCCATAAGACCTCATGTCACCTGTGGTGTCCTGACTGCCCTCAGAGTTATACAACACATCAAACCATCGCCACCACCTTCTGTTTTAAATGCTTAATCATTAGGTTAATGCCCTTAGCCAATTAGTGGCTGAGCTATCTATAGCTTGGCTAACCCCTTAGATGTAGACAAAGATGTTCTTTTATTTATAGTCTTTGTTGTAAACATAATTTGCAGCGCTAGGGAGTAGGGTCCACCACAACAACATGGCAGAGGTGCTTATTATTGTGTGTGTGGTCATTTCAAATCTCTCTTCCAGAGAAGATGACTGACTCATGACACTATTGACTAAGAGGAGCTTCAGCCTGTCTCTGTGTATGACTGTCATGTGTGTCTACCTATATGGTGTCTACCGATACAGTCCACGGTGTCTACCGATACAGTCCACGGTGTCTACCGACACAGTCCACGGTGTCTACCCCTGCGTGTGTGTTTGTTTACCAATATGAATTATGCCTGGTGCAATGCATGTATATATAGTGGGAGTCTGTGTGAAACAAAAATCGTATATGAGTGTGACACTGACATTAAGTGTTTTGTTTGTCCCCTCCAGAGCCTGCAATTGTTGTCGGACGCGCGTTCTGCCAGGGCCTATCGTGACGAGCTGGACGCTCTGAGGGAGAAGGCCGTCAGAGTGGACAAGCTGGAGAGTGAAGTGGGACGGTACAAGGAGAGGCTCTACGACATTGAGTTCTATAAAGCTAGAGTAGAGGTACGCCAAAACAGAGAAATAGCACCCAACAAGCTTGGAGTGTCAATGAAGCATTCATTGGGTGTAACATAAATGTATTGACTTGTTGTCCCAATGTTGATTGAATGCGTGGTAGTGGGGATGGTAGTAGTGATATGGCTGTGGTTGACGTGTGTGTGATATCTGCTGGGCCCTACAGGAGCTGAAGGAGGACAATCAGGTTCTGCTGGAGACCAAGGCCATGCTGGAGGACCAGCTGGTAGGAACCAGGGCTCGCTCTGACAAACTCCACGAGCTGGAGAAGGAGAGCCTGCAGCTCAAATCCAAGATCCACGACATGGAAATGGTGAGGGACAGAGGAAAAGTTAGTGTGTTTTATGTGTGGGATTAGGGTTAGGGAATCAAACAGACATGGTGGTATGACTGATTTTGCACTCTCTTTTTATGGAACCATCTCTGAAGAATGCCCATAATATACTGTAGGGCTTACCATTTGTGGAGTCGTCTGACAGTATGTTATGTGTATGTTGTCTGTCTGTGTGTTCTTTAGGACCGGGACATGGACAGGAAGCGTATTGAGGAGCTTCTAGAGGAGAACCTGGTCCTGGAGATGGCCCAGAAACAGAGCATGGACGAGTCTCTCCACCTAGGGTGGGAACTACAGCAGCTCTCCATGACCCCTGACCTGACAGAGGGTGAGCAGCCTGGAGCAGCAGCCCTCAGCACTGGGGCTCTGGCTCCAACCCCGGCCCTGGCTTTGGTCCTTCATACACAGACAACAGATTGGATTGGGTTTATTTACACATGACTAACTCCTGTAATTAATATTCAATGACTCCAAGTCCCAGATTAGCACCGGCCTGGATTTGGAACAATGTTAATGGGGTTAACTGGTTTTGGATCAGGATAAACCCTGTTGTTTCCTCAGTAACTACAGTTAGGGATATTCTATACTTCCTCATCCGTTGGGGGGACTTCCTACCACTATAACAGAACCTGTAGCATCTGCATACAGTATGTTGTTGTGTGCCTAACATAGGGTTGGTTTCATTGTGCAGTGCCTCAGAAGTCCCTGGGCCACGAGGTAAATGAGCTGACGTCCAGCCGGCTGCTGAAGCTGGAGAAGGAGAACCAGACCCTGCTGAAGACTGTGGAGGAGCTGAGGGGCTCTGCCAGCAAAGACGCCCCCGCACGTCTCCTCAAGGCCGACAAGGAGAACCAGAGGCTCACCCAGAGGGTCAGAGCAGCTTTTATACTTGTATAGAATATATACTGAAGTCCACTCACTTGCTTCCTGAACATTTCCCCTTCTCTAGCCCACCCAACACTGGCTCCTTATGTATCAACAACATAACAATGGCTGCTTGCTCTTTACCCCTACTGTAGCATCTTGGTCCAGCCCCCTATATTTCACCCCAGGACTTGGCTTTCAGGCCTCTTAGCTCCATGACACCAGAGGGAGTAGAAAGAACAGAGTAAATCTTGAAGACCATTTCCTATTCTCTCTCAGCCTTGACGCTTGAAGGCCCCTCCGTAAGCTAACTCTCGGCTATTTTCAGACACTTAAGCCTTCTCTGTGCTCTCCGCATAGAATGCATGAAATGTGCCTTTCTCACACAAAGACTGAATTAGGCAGCACCACTGGATCGGTCATTATAAGAGCCCATTTTTAAAGTGAATTGTACATTAACAGCCGTTTAACTTGCTGCCTGTAGACAGGCAATAAGTAGGCAGTTTTGAGTTAAGCTGCTTTGACAGAATTAGGTGCTTGTGGGATAGCTCTGATATGATTAGTAATAATCAGCCTGCCTTTTGAAGAGTTTACCCTGCAAGTGTGGTGTGTGTGTGTGTGTGTGTATACAGGACGCTTGTAGTTGCTGTTGGTGCTGCAGCGTTAGTGCGTTATGTGTTGAGCAGGAGAGGCAGAGGGAGAGAATAGAGGATGAAACAGCCACAGTGAAAGGCTTTTATTTGTAGATAATTCAGCCCCCTGCCGTTTGTAGAGGGTTTGAGTGAAGTGAGTGGTAATTAGCTAGTGCAGTCAGACAACAGAGAATGGAACCAATGTTCATCAACTCTGTGGCCTTGTGGTTAGTGTCTGCCCTGAGATTGGAAGGTTGGGAGTTCGATTCCCGCCCGAGTCATACCAAAGACTATAAAAAATGGGACCTGATGCATCTCTGCTTGGCACTCAGCATTAAGGAGATGGATTGGGGGTAAGGCCCTGCGATAGACTAGCATCCTATCCAGGGTGTGTACATCAAGCTGCCTCACGCTACAGAAACAGGAGATAGACTCCTGCTCCTATGAGCCAAGGCTTGTGCAAGATTCATCGGAAGGGCCTTATATGGACCTGCCTACGAGTCCCTTTAATAAAGGGCATGTGTTACAACACTGCCACTGTGATTAGATAAATAACATAATCAGCATCAATTCAGTTTTATTTTTGCAAATTAAAATTCAAAAACAGGCTCTTCAATTTAACAGTGATCGAATCACAATAGAATGGTGCCCAACTGTGATGGGTAAAGGTGTGGTAGACCTGCCTGTACTGCACACTCTGATTGTGTCTGTGATCTAAGTGACTGGGTGCCATGGTAACAGTGTGTGTCCTGTGTGTGCCTGCAGTTGGAGCAGCTGGAGAGTGCGCTGAACACAGACAGGGAGAGTCTGCACAGTGCAGAGAGCCTCGGCACCGATCTGATGAAGGAGAAGTCTCTGCTGGAGAAAACCCTGGAGACACTGAGGGAGAACTCGGAGAGACAGGTACACACACTCACACAGACACACAGTTACGCCTACAGTCGCACACAGCCACGCACGTCTATGCTCTAAATACAAAACAGACATTTTTAGGTGGATCGAGGGACTGGATTTGTTTTGATCTGGTCTGGTTCCAAGAGTCTCCAAACGACATTACTAGCTACTTATTGTGTATCGGGATGGAGTTTTCTTAGGAGAGAGCAGTCTTTGTGCTCTCATTCTCCCAACTAGTTGGAGAGCTCTGTGTGGCTTGGGGGGTAATGAAAAGCAGACCGAATCTAATGAGGTCACGGACACAGGGTGTTTAGATTGATGATGTTTACAGTGAGAAGACATGGACACAAGCCAGATCTCTGTTGAACCTACAGTACACCACAGCGTTGAGAACTAGGGCCAGGAGTTTTTCCTGACCACTTTACCTGACTAGGAAGAATTCAGGACCCTAGGTATAGTCTTCTTAGAGCACAGAGTTTTTCATGGACGAGTTTACCATATTCAGGAAAAACTCAGGGCTCTTTTCATATTAACCCCAAACTGAAACATGACTTGAGTTGATCTACCGTACCGCCACTCTGACGTCCTCTATGTCGTGTCCCAGGTGAAAGGCCTGGAGCAGGAGAACGAGCACCTGACCCAGACCGTCTCGTCGCTGAGGCAACGCTCCCAGGTGGGCCCTGAGGCGCGGGTCAAAGACGTGGAGAAGGAGAACCGCGTGCTACACGAGTCCATCCGGGAGACTAGCTCCAAACTCAACAAGCTGGAGTTTGAGCGTAAGCAGCTGCGTAAGGACCTGGCGGTGTACAAGGAGAAGGGCGAGAGGGCGGAGGAGCTGGAGGTGGAGGCGCAGCGGCTGGAGAGGGAGAACGAGGCCCTGCAGAAACGAGTAGCCAGTCTGGGCATCGCCTGTGACAAGGTCTGCCTCTGCATGCATTGGTGGCTGTATAGTTCACTTCTAGTTGTCTGTGTTCCTGCTGTCTATCTTGTGCCAATGGAGTCACATATTCCTTACTTTGTTGTGCAACTCCCATCATATACAGTAGATTGGACTTCGAATGAGAATAAGTTATTTATTGATACATTTTCCCATATTCTCCCAAATCATCAGGTGGCGTCTCTGGAGAAGGAGAACGCAGAGCTGGAGGCTGAGGGCCGTCGTCTGAAGAAGAACGTGGAAGGCCTGCGGAGCACATCCTTCCAGCTGGAGGCCCTGGAGAAGGAGAACGCCCAGCTTGACGAGGAGAACCTGAAGCTCCGCAGGGCTGCCGAGGCGCTCCGCTCGGCCGGGAACAAGGCGGCTCAGCTGGAACTTGAGAACCGTGAGCTGGAGAGCGAGAGGAGCCAACTGAAGAGGAGCCTGGAGCTGCTCAAAGCCTCCTCCAGGAAGACGGAGAGGCTGGAGGTGAGCTACCAGGGCCTGGACACGGAGAACCAGCGGCTGCAGAAATCCCTAGAGAACAGCAGCCGCAAGATCCAGCAGCTAGAGGGGGAGCTGCAGGACGTGGAGCAGGAGAACCAGAGCCTGCAGAGGAGCCTGGAGGAACTGAAGATCTCCAGCAAACGTCTGGAGCAGCTGGAGCAGGAGAATAAGACTCTGGAGCAGGAGAGCTCTCAGCTGGAGAAGGACAAGAAGCAGCTGGAGAAGGAGAACAAGAGGCTGAGACAGCAGGCAGAGATCAGGGACTCCAAGATGGACGAGGACAACCTGAGGATCAGCCACCTGGAGAAGGAGAACCGCTCGCTGGGCAAGGAGATGACCTCCTTCAAGGACTCCTGCAACCGCCTCAAAGACCTGGAGAAGGAGAACAAGGAGCTGGTCAAACAGGCCACCATCGATAAGAAGACCCTAGTCACTCTGCGAGAGGTAATGATGTAGCTACTAACTTAGAGAGGCATGTTGTAATGTTAGGAGATGTATTGTAATGGTAATGCATTGGGTGAATGCCCATAGGTCTTCAAATGTGCATTTAGATGATCGATAAAGTTCTGTTATAGTCATTGCACCTGCATTATGCAAGAAGTAATAGAACCAGAGCACTATGTCAACACTTTTTCTCAAACTTGGAACTCCACTGTGCTCCATAAGTATATTATTCATTAATAAAGGATTGAGCTGTAGGGATTATAAATGTAGAGTGACTCTGGGTTGCCGTTTGATGTTCCAGGAACTGGTGAGTGAGAAACTGCGGAATCAGCAGATGAACAATGACCTGGAGAAACTGACCCACGAGCTGGAGAAGATAGGCCTCAACAAGGAGAGGCTGCTGCAGGCCGAGCAGAGCTCTGACAATGACAGGTAACACACACACACACACCAATCAAGGTTCATAGTAGGCACTCTGCCACCAATATAGTGTCAAGACCTTGAATTCTTTCCAGGAAAGATCCTTGGTCTTTAATGATTGTGAATGTCCCTTATCTGCAGGTACAAGCTGCTGGAGTTCAAGCTAGAGTCCACTCTCAAGTCTTCTCTGGAGATCAAGGAGGAGAAGATAGCTGCCTTGGAGGCTAGACTGCAGGAGTCCTCCAACCTCAACCAACAACTGCGCCAGGAGCTCAAAACTGTGAGTTCCCAAACAATACAGTACAGCAGCCCAGAGGACCAAAACTTTATCCTGGAGATTCTGTGTTATGTTATTTAACACATGACTCAGAGAAATGCTGAAATGCTTGTCAGAGGCCATTTATTATTTATTCATTGTGTTATCTATTCATGAGGTACCAGGAGCCTGGAAAACACAGATAATAGTCTCCGATGCACGTTGTTCAACTCGAAAACTACAACCCTTGCCGCTGGGGTGCCAGAACAGAGAACAATGTTAGCATAGGTATATTTTTGGAAGGTTTTGGGGGATGGAGGTTTAACCCTTTTACCTTTGACCTTTCCAGGTGAAGAAGAACTATGAGGCCCTGCGACAGAGGGAGGAGGAGGAGGAGAGGATGGTGCAGAGCTCGCCCCCCAGAGGAGGGGACAGGGAGGACTCTCAGGCCGTCAACAAGTGGGAGAAGGAGAGCCACGAGACCACCCGGGAACTGCTCAAGGTCAAAGACCGCCTCATCGAGGTGGAGAGGAATGTGAGTACACTCCATCTAATCAACAACTCAAAACAGCCGTCTTAGATACAGCATGTGACAGTGATGTGTCACTGTGAAGGGTCTCTACATATAATTAATGCATGTGTATATCTTGTCTGTCTGTCTGTACACCATCTACAGAACGCCACCCTCCAGGCAGAGAAGCAGGCCCTGCATACCAACCTGAAGCAGCTGGAGACCCAGAGCAGTAACCTGCAGGCCCAGATTCTGGCTCTGCAGAGACAGACTGCATCTCTACAGGAGAACAACACCACACTACAGACCCAGAACGCCAAACTACAGGTTCCCTCTGTTGCTCCCTCACTGCTGTGCCCTGAACCCTATTTTCTGGCCTTGTCTACACTGCATCTATAGCCTGTATTCTAGTTTAAACCCTCTTCAAGCATGTCTCTTCTCCACTCTGCCCAGTGACTAGAGATAATTCCCCTCCACAACATCTATTTTGATTTATTTTATGGCAGCGGTTCAACAAAATCTTGGGTTGTAAAATCTACATCAGAACAAGATTCGGCTGCATTCTGCTGCAAGCCAAAACTAATTACAACTTTGAACATGTCTGTGCTTGTGATTTGTACTGGCAAAAAAACATTTGACCACTGATGTCTAGGACATGCAACGTCTCAACCATCGGAGTGGACTGGAGGGACGGGCTGGCTGTGTACACAGTGCCCCCTGTTGCTCAGAAGTGACACCTACATCTATTCAAATTATTTTATGGGGTTCTTACACTGGTTTTCACATAATCAGTTAATCTAATCCAATGCTATTCCTAGCAGGACATGACAAAACCCTTGAAGAAACAGTTATAGTTAAGGGCATTTCTGATTGACTGAGTTCAGACTGCTCAGATCATCTAATCAGAAGTCTTGTTTACCCCCCTAGGTTGAGAATTCAACACTGAACTCCCAGAGTGGCGCTCTCATGACCCAGAATGCCCAACTGGCAACGCAGCAGTCCAGCACGGAGAACGAGAAGGAGGGGGCGGTGAGGGAGAGGGAGGACCTGAGGTCCACCTATGAGATGCTGCTAAGGGACCATGAGAAGCTGGCTGCCCTGCATGAGAGACAGGCCTCCGAATACGAGGGCCTCATCGGCAAACATGGAGGCCTGAAGAGTGCCCACAAGAGCCTGGAGTCACAGCACAGAGACCTGGAGGACAGGTGGGGTTTCTACTGGGGCTGTTATGTGCTTACAGCATACTGTAGCACAGCTGGCATACCATCACTTACTTAACCACACGGCCAAACACACATATGCACGACAGTCTTACTATGCATTCACCTCCACTCTACCAATACACAGCACTCAAGTCAGAGACGCGCATAAACGCACAGCTGCTGTTCACTAACAGGTAGTACTGTATTTACAGGTATAACCAGCTGCTGAGGCAGAAGGATCAGCTGGAGGAGCTGGAGAAACAGCTGAAGGCACAGCAGGAGAAGATGCTGTCTGAGAACAAGAGCCACAAGGCCACTGCTGCAGACTACCACAAACTGAAGGAGGAGAATGAAAGGTGAGTGCTTCAGGGTTAAACTGAATACCGTATGTATAAGGAACCGAGGGGGAGGAGGATGTGCCCTGAGGTTTACTTTGGGGTGCAGGGAACATCCCTTAACTGTCAGTCCAGGTGCAGAGAAACCTGTGCAACAAGATTTTTAGAGAGCGAGGGAAAAGAAAGTCTGCATGTTTTGAGTGGCAGCATGCAGACATTTTAAGTGGTTGGTTACAATTAGAGAACTAACCATTTAGCTGTTATTTTCCAAATGAAATGTTAATTAGTGTATTTTCCCCTTCTTTCATAAAGGTCTCTCCCTCAAACCACGGTTTGACATGTGCCAGGGACTATGAGTAAAGAATGTGCTGTTTGAAACCCATTATGATGTCTCTGTGTGTAGGCTGAACATGGCACACCGCCAGCTGGTGAAGGATAATGAGGGACTGCAGGCCGACCATAAGAACCTGAAGAGCCAGATGAACGGTGCCAAACTGGAACAGACCCGCCTAGAGGCGGAGTTCTCCAAACTCAAAGAGCAGTACCAACAGCTGGACATCACCTCCACCAAGCTCACTAACCAGTGTGAGGTACGGTTACATACTCCTCAAACCCACTTCTCTACCTACCACTCACCAACCAGTGTGAGGAACTACAATATCGGCACCACCTTCCCACAGACCGACTAGATTGTAATTTGCATGTTCCACATACACTGCTCAAAAAAATAAAGGGAACACTTAAACAACACAATGTAACTCCAAGTCAATCACACTTCTGTGAAATCAAACTGTCCACTTAGGAAGCAACACTGATTGACAATACATTTCACATGCTGTTGTGCAAATGGAATAGACAACAGGTGGAAATTATAGGCAATTAGCAAGACACCCCCAATAAAGGACTAGTTTTGTTGCAGGTGGTGACCACAGACCACTTCTCAGTTCCTATGCTTCCTGGCTGATGTTTTGGTCACTTTTGAATGCTGGCGGTGCTTTCACTCTAGTGGTAGCATGAGACGGAGTCTACAACCCACACAAGTGGCTCAGGTCGTGCAGCTCATCCAGGATGGCACATCAATGCGAACTGTGGCAAGAAGGTTTGCTGTGTCTGTCAGCGTAGTGTCCAGAGCATGGAGGCGCTACCAGGAGACAGGCCAGTACATCAGGAGATGTGGAGGAGGCCGTAGGAGGGCAACAACCCAGCAGCAGGACTGCTACCTCCGCCTTTGTGCAAGGAGGAGCAGGAGGAGCACTGCCAGAGCCCTGCAAAATGACCTCCAGCAGGCCACAAATGTGCATGTGTCTGCTCAAACGGTCAGAAACAGACTCCATGAGGGTGGTATGAGGGCCCGACGTCCACAGGTCCCAACACCGTGCAGGACGTTTGGCATTTGCCAGAGAACACCAAGATTGGCAAATTCGCCACTGGCGCCCTGTGCTCTTCACAGATGAAAGCAGGTTCACACTGAGCACATGTGACAGACGTGACAGAGTCTGGAGACGCCGTGGAGAACGTTCTGCTGCCTGCAACATCCTCCAGCATGACCGGTTTGGCGGTGGGTCAGTCATGGTGTGGGGTGGCATTTCTTTGGGGGCCGCACAGCCCTCCATGTGCTCGCCAGAGGTAGCCTGACTGCCATTAGGTACCGAGATGAGATCCTCAGACCCCTTGTGAGACCATATGCTGGTGCGGTTGGCCCTGGGTTCCTCCTAATGCAAGACAATGCTAGACCTCATGTGGCTGGAGTGTGTCAGCAGTTCCTGCAAGAGGAAGGCATTGATGCTATGGACTGGCCCGCCCGTTCCCCAGACCTGAATCCAATTGAGCACATCTGGGACATCATGTCTTGCTCCATCCACCAACGCCACGTTGCACCACAGACTGTCCAGGAGTTGGCGGATACTTTAGTCCAGGTCTGGGAGGAGATCCCTCAGGAGACCATCCGCCACCTTATCAGGAGCATGCCCAGGCGTTGTAGGGAGGTCATACAGGCACGTGGAGGCCACACACACTACTGAGCCTAATTTTGACTTGTTTTAAGGACATTACATCAAAGTTGGATCAGCCTGTAGTGTGGTTTTCCACTTTAATTTTGAGGGTGACTCCAAATCCAGACCTCCATGGGTTGATAAATTTGATTTCCATTGATAATTTTTGTGTGATTTTGTTGTCAGCACATTCAACTATGTAAAGAAAAAAGTATTTAATAAGATTATTTCATTCATTCAGATCTAGGATGTGTTATTTTAGTGTTCCCTTACATTTTTTGAGCAGTGTATTTCCCAACTCTATCACAGGTAACTCTTGGTAAATATGCCCCCATGTTATGGAAGTGTTCATAGCTGATGTGTGGCCTCTGTCCAGACATGAGTGTTTGCCTGATCTGTCTGTAGGAAAGGATGGCTGATAGAGTAGATGTGCCTGGGGATACACAGCTGGTTTCTCAACACTGTGCTCTGTGAGGCTTAAAGAGTGTCAGACAAGTATTCACACCCTGTAAAAGGCACAGCCCACATGCAGTAATACATACAACCATGTAAAAGAAACTTGGAAACTTGCTCAATAAGCATTTCCATTGAAAATTGAGGTAACAAAATGTTATTCTTTCTCTCTCCCTAGTTGCTGAGCCAGTTGAAGGGGAACCTGGAGGAGGAGAACCGACACCTGCTGGACCAGATCCAGACCCTGATGCTGCAGAACCGCACCCTTCTAGAACAGACCATGGAGAGCAAGGACCTGTACCATGTAGAACAGAGACTGTACATGTGAGAGATGATCCCCCCCCCCCCACACTATTATATTTTGCAACCCTGTAACCGGTGTTAAACATGTCAATAGGAGAAATGTCTGTTTCTTGGCTATGATGTAATTTGTCCCTAACTGGTCTTCCCTCCTTCAGAGACAAGCTGAACGAGTTGAGGAGACAGAAGGAGAAGCTGGAGGAGAAGATCATGGATCAGTATAAGTTCTACGACCCCTCACCTCCACGGAGGTAAGTAGCTAGGAGGAGTCCACTCACTGCTGTCACTGTGGTTGGTGCTGTGGCCAGACTCAGGTATGCTGCAGTACATCATGTCCTGTCCATGGCTGAGACAAAGCAGACATCCCCACATGAAAATGAAATGTATAACTGCAGTAGATTGCTGCAGTCGTCTGGTTAGGGTTCATTCTAGTACCTAATCGACTGCACTATGCCTAACCATTCAGTTCCACTCAGTTCATTTCCGTCCCTGACTAAATGCATATGGTTTACATCTGAACCTAATCAACCCCTGCGTATGGTTGAACTTTCTACCTAACCAGGCAGCTCTGGTTCATATTTATGCCTAACCAACATCCTCATAGCTGTAGATTATGGCTGTCTCTGGGGAATTGGTAGGCTGTGGTTACAAGAACACCCCAGATGCTGGAAAACCCCTGGTTAAATAGGCATGAAATCAAACTAAATGCATTTCCTTCATTTCAAAACATTCCCCCCCTTTCCTGCCTACTGAACACTACCCAGAGTCAAATAATCGACCTCAAATAACAAACCCCTCCTCCTCCCCCTCCCCCTCTCTCCCTCCCCACTCTCTCTCCCTCCCCTCGCTTCCCTCCTTTCTCTCTCTCTCCCTCCTGTCACTCTCTCTCCCTCCTTTCTCTCTCTCTCCCTCCCCTCACTCCCCTCCACTCTCTCGCTCTTGTGTCAGACGGGGGAACTGGATCACCCTGAAGATGAAGAAACTGATCAAGCCGAGGAGTCGGGAGCGGATGCGTTCCCTGACGCTGACGCCCACACGCTCTGAGTCCAGCGACGGCTTCCTGGGGCTTCCTCTGGACAGCCAGGACTCCTCCTCCATAGGCTCTGGCTCCAACTCCCTGGACGACACACTGACACACAAGAGAAGCAGCAGTGAGTAGACACACTCTCAGGCCTGCATGGAATACTCCCTACTGAACAGATCAAATCAAGCCTTATTTGAAGTGCAATTAAAACACATCAATATACTTTACAGTAAAATAAACACAATAGAAGGAAGCAATAGACTTTTAAAAAGAGTCTGCTACTGACCAGGCAGTCTAAGACTAGGTCTTCCTCTCACTCAGTACAATTGACCAGAGGGACTGACACACAGGAAGAAGGACTAGATCACATATTAGCTAAATAAGACACGGGAAGCAGAGTACATATTAATAGATGAATTGTATTAATAAATACATGCAGGCTTAGACACAGGAAATGCACGTTCAGAACGGCAGACACAGGAAATATGATCCACACAGAGAGACCAAAGTACACTGGGTCAGATAGGAAAGTACAGGCTGACACTAGAACATGAGCAGGGTCAGATTCAGTCAGTAAATGAAGAATGAGCAGGGGTCAGTTGCAGACGGTGAGGTATGCCGTGCAGTAGATGCTTGTTGCTGTGTGGTGGTTGGTTGTGTGGGCCTAACGCTTGCAGTGCTTGTTTTTCTCTCTCTGTGCAAAAGGGAAGAGAGACTCTCAGAGAGTGCTGCATTTCCATGTGCAGGGTAACCAGGGTTCCTCTAATGGTATGCTAAGAGGGGAGGGTTGGGCGCGGCTTGTAGTCAAGCTGTCCTGTCACTCAGGGCATGTCAACATGACGTGTCGTGACTCATCCTTCAGTCAATGTCCATACCTATTAAAAGGTGCAATGCATTATGGGTCACCTGTGCTCAATGCACAAGCTATCAAATATTTTTTTCTTCAACTATACTAAAGACAACCTTTTATGTAACCATTTGATTTCTTTGAATAGCTATAATAAATAGCATTTACAGTGCATTCGGAAAGTATTCAGACCCCTTTTTTCACATTTTGTTACGTTAGTCTTATTCTAAAATGAATTAAATCAAAAAATGTCCTCATCAATCTACACACAATACCCCATAATGATGAAGCAAAAACAGGTTTTTAGACATTTGTGCTAATTTATTTAAAATAAAAAACAGAAATACATTATTTACATAAGTATTCAGACCCCTTGCTATGAGACTCGAAATTTAGCTCAGGTGCATCCTGTTACCATTGATCATCCTTGAGATGTTTCTACAATTTGATTGGAGTCCACCTGTGGTAAATTCAATTGATTGGACATCATTTGGAAATGCACACACCTGTCTATATAAGGTCCCAAAGAAGTTTGGAACCACCAAGACTCTTCATAGAGCTGCCCCCCCGGCCAAACTGACCAATCGGGGGAGAAGGGCCTTGGTTAGGGAGGTGACCAAGAACTTGATGGTCACTCTGACAGAGCTCTAGACGTCCTCTGTGGAGAACCTTCCAGAAGGACAACCATCTCTGCAGCACTACACCAATCAGGCCTTAATGGTAGAGTGGCCAGATGGAAGCCACTCCTCAGTAAAAGGCACATGACAGCCCGCTTGGAGTTTGCCAAATGTACCTAAAGATTCTCAGATCGTGAGAAAGAAGATTCTCTGGTATGAGGAAACCAAGATTGAACTATATTTGGCCTGAATGCCAAGCGTTATGTCTGGATGAAACCTGGCACCATCCCTACGGTGAAGCATGGTGGTGGCAGCATCATGTTGTGGGGATGTTTTTCAGCGGCAGGGACTGGGAGACTAGTAAGGATCGAGGGAATGATGAACGGAGCAAAGAGAGATCCTTGATGGAAACCTGCTCCAGAGTGCTCAGGACCTCAGACTGGGGGGAAGGTTCACCTTCCAACAGGACAACGACCCTAAGCACACAGCCAAGACAACGCAGGAGTGGCTTCGGGACAAGTCTCAATGGCCTTGAGTAGCCCAACCAGAGCCCGGACTTGAACCCGATCTAACATATCTTTAGAGACCTGAAAATAGCTGTGCAGCGATGCTCCCCATCCAACCTGACAGAACTTGAGAGGATCTGCAGAAAAGATTGGGAGAAACTCCCCAAATACAGGTGTGCCTAGCTTGTAGCGTCATACCCAAGAAGACTTGAGGCTGTAATCGCTGCCAAAGGTGCTTCAACAAAGTACTGAGTAAAAGGGTCTGAATACTTATGTAAATGTGATATTTACGTTTTAAATTTTTAATAAATGTGCAAAAACCTAAACCTGTTTCTGTTTTTGCTTTGTCATTATGGGGTATTGTGGGTAGATTGATGAGGGGGGAAACAACTATTTAATCCATTTAGGAATAAGGCTGTAACGTAACTAAATGTGGAAAAAGGAAGCACCAGTGACTCGGTTAATAAAAAAGTGGTCAGATGACGCAGATGCTAAGCTACAGGACTGTTTTGCTAGCACAGACTGGAACATGTTCCGGGATTCTTCAGACAGCATTGAGGAGTACACCACATCAGTCACTGGCTTCATCAATAAGTGCATCGATGATGTCGTCCCCACAGTGACCGTACGTACATACCCCAACCAGAAGCCATGGATTACAGGAAACATCCGCACTGAGCTAAAGGGTAGAGCTGCCGCTTTCAAGGAACGGGACTCTAACCCGGACGCTTATAAGAAATCCCGCTATGCCCTCCGACGAACCATCAAACAGGCAAAGAGTCAATACAGGACTAAGATTGAATCGTACTACACTGGCTCTGACGCTCGTCGGATTATATTATATTATATTATTATATTATGTGGCAGGGCTTGAAAACTATTACAGACTACAAAGGGAAGCACAGCCGTGAGCTGCCCAGTGACACAAGCCTACCAGACGAGCTAAACCACTTCTATGCTCGCTTCGAGGCAAGCAACACTGAAGCATGCATGAGAGCACCAGCTGTTCCGGATGACTATGTGATCACGCTCTCCGTAGCCGATGTGAGTAAGACTTTTAAGCAGGTCAACATTCACAAGGCCGCAGGGCCAGACGGATTACCAGGACGTGTACTCCGAGCATGTGCTGACCAACTGGCAAGTGTCTTCACTGACATTTTCAACATGTCCCTGACTGAGTCTGTAATACCAACATGTTTCAAGCAGACCACCATAGTCCCTGTGCCCAAAGACACTAAGATAACCTGCCTAAATGACTACCGACCCGTAGCACTGATGTCTGTAGCCATGAAGTGCTTTGAAAGGGTGGTCATGGCTCACATCAACAGCATTATCCCAGAAACCCTAGACCCACTCCAATTTGCATACCGCCCCAACAGATCCACAGATGATGCAATCTCTATTGCACTCCACACTGCCCTTTCCCACCTGGACAAGAGGAACACCTACGTGAGAATGCTATTCATTGACTACAGCTCAGCATTCAACACCATAGTGCCCTCTAAGCTCATCACTAAGCTAAGGATCCTGGGACTAAACACCTCCCTCTGCAACTGGATCCTGGACTTCCTGACGGGCCTCCCCAGGTGGTAAGGGTAGGTAACAACACATCTGCCACACTGATCCTCAACACGGGGGCCCCTCAGGGGTGCGTGCTCAGTCCCCCTCCTGTACTCTCTGTTCACCCATGACTGCATGGCCAGGCACGACTCCAACACCATCATTAAGTTTGCCGACGACACAACAGTGGTAGGCCTGATCACCGACAACGATGAGACAGCCTATAGGGAGGAGGTCAGAGACCTGGCCGTGTGGTGCCAGGACAACAACCTCTCCCTCAACGTGACCAAGACAAAGGAGATGATTGTGGACTACAGGAAAAAAAAGAGGACTGAGCACGCCCCCATTCTCATCGACGGGGCTGTAGTGGAACAGGTTGAGAGCTTCAAGTTCCTTGGTGTCCACATCACCAACGAACTATCATGGTCCAAACACACCAAGACAGTCGTGAAGAGGGCATGACAAAGCCTATTCCCCCTCAGGAGACTGAAAAGATTTGGCATGGGTCCTCAGATCCTAAAAAAATTCTACAGCTGCACCATCGAGAGCATCCTGACTGGTTGCATCACCGCCTGGTATGGCAACTGCTTGGCCTCCGACCGCAAGGCACTACAGAGGGTAGTGCGTACGGCCCAGTACATCACTGGGGCCAAGCTTCCTGCCATCCAGGACCTCTATACCAGGCGGTGTCAGAGGAAGGCCCTCAAAATTGTAAAAGACTCCAGCCACCCTAGTCATAGACTGTTCTCTCTGCTACCGCACGGCAAGCGGTACCAGAGTGCCAAGTCTAGGTCCAAAAGACTTCTCAACAGCTTCTACCCCCAAGCCATAAGACTCCTGAACAGCTAATCATGGCTACCCGGACTATTTGCACTGCCCCCCCACCCCATCCTTTTTACGCTGTTGCTACTCTGTTAATTATTTATGCATAGTCACTTTAACTCTACCCACATGTACATATTACCTCAACTAGCCGGTGCCCCCGCACATTGACTCTGCAACGGTACCCCCCTGTATATATAGCCTCCCTACTGTTATTTTATTTTACTTCTGCTTTTTTTTTTCTCAACACTTTTTTTGTTGTTTTATTTTTTACTTTTTTGTTAAAAATAAATGCACTGTTGGTTAAGGGCTGTAAGTAAGCATTTCACTGTGATGTCTGCACCTGTTGTATTCGGCGCATGTGACCAATAAAATTTGATTTGTTTTGATTTGAAAAAGTCAAGGGGTCTGAAATACTTTCCCAATGCACTGTATGTAACACACACACAATATGATATACAGTACCAACCAAAAGTTTGAACACACCTACTCATTCAAGGGTTTTTCTTAATTTTTACTATTTTCTACATTGTAGAATAATAGTGAAGACATCAAAACTATGAAATAACACATATGGAATCATGTAGTAACCAAAAAAGTGTTAAACAAATCAAAATATATATTATATTTGAGATTCTTCAAATAGCCACCCTTTGTCTTGATGACAGCTTTGCACACTCTTGGCATTCTCTCAACTAGCTTCACCTGGAATGCTTTTCCAACTGTCTTGAAGGAGTTCCCACATATGCTGAGCACTTGTTGTCTGCTTTTCCTTCAGTCTGCGGTCCGACTCATCCCAAATCATCCCAATTGGGTTGAGGTCGGGGGATTGTGGAGGCCAGGTCATCTGATGCAGCACTCCATCACTCTCCTTCTTGGTCAAATAGCCCTTACACAGCCTGGAGGTGTGTTGGGTCATTGTCCTGTTGAAAAACAAATGATAGTCCCACTAAGCCCAAACTAGATGGGATGGCATATCGCTGCAGAATGCTGTGGTAGCAATGCTGGTTAAGTGTGCCTTGAATTCTAAATAAATCACACAGTGTCACCAGCAAAGCACCATAACACCTCCCCCTACATGCTTTACAGTGGGAACTACACATGCAGAGATAATCTGTTCACCCACACCGCGTCTCACAAAGACTCCAGACCAAAGGACACATTTCCACCGGTCTAATGTCCATTGCTCGTGTTTCTTGGCCCAAGTAAGTCTCTTCTTCTTATTGGTGTCCTTTAGTAGTGGTTTCTTTGTAGCAATTCGACCATGAAGGCCTGATTCACACAGTCTCCTCTGAACAGTTGATGTTGAGATGTGTCTGTGACTTGAACTCTGTGAAGCATTTATTTGGGCTGCAATTTCTGAGGCTGGTAACTCTAATGAACTTATCCTCTGCAGCAGAGGTAACTCTGGGACTTCCATTCCCGTGGCGGTCTTCATGAGAGCCAGTTTCATCATAGCGCTTGATGGTTTTTGCGACTGCACTTGAATAAACTTTTTTTTTTAATGTTCCGTATTGACTGACCTTCATGTCTTAAAGTAATGATGGACTGTCGTTTCTCTTTGCTTATTTGAGCTGTTCTTGCCATAATATGGACTTGGTATTTTACCAAATAGGGCTATCTTCTGTATACCCCCGCTACCTTGTCACAACACAACTGATTGACTCAAACGCATTAAGAAGGAAAGAAATTCCACAAATTAACTTTTAAGAAGGCACACCTGTTAATTGAAATGCATTCCAGGTGACTACCTCATGAAGCTGGTTGAGAGAATGCCAAGAGTGTGCAAAGCTGTCATCAAGGCAAAGGGTGGCTGGCTATTTGAAGAATCTCAAATACAAAATATATTTGGATTTGTTTAACACTTTTTGGTTACTACATGATTCTATGTGTTATTTCATAGTTTTGATGTCTTCACTATTATTCTACAATGTAGAAAATAGTAAAAATAAAGAAAAACCCTTGAATGAGTAGGTGTGTCCAAACTGTTGACTGGTAGTGTATGTCTAAAAAAAGACTGAAGTTCAGCTTCTTTATTTCTGTAAAATGCAGACAGTCTGGAGCTGGAAATCTAAAATGGTGTCTCTGTACAGTCAGTGTCCCAGAATCTTCTGTTTCCCTGTGAACACTGTTCTCATCGTTTTACCTCCTAATTGCACCTTTTAATAAACATCTCCCTGTGTGTGTGTGTGTGTGTGGTCTTGTACAGTCGTGGTCAAAGGTTTTGAGAATGACACAAATACTATTTTTCACAAAGTCTGCTGCCTCAGTTTTGAAGATGGCAATTTGCATATACTCCAGAATGTCATGAAGAGTGATCAGATGAATTTCAATTAATTGCAAAGTCCCTCTTTGCCATGAAAATGAACTGAATCCCCAAAAAACAATTTCCACTGCATTTCAGCCCTGCCACAAAAGGACCAGCTGCCATCATGTCAGTGATTCTCTTGTTAAGAGAGTGTTGACGAGGACAAGGCTGGAGATCACTCTGTCATGCTGATTGAGTTAGAATAACAGACTGGAAGCTTTAAAAGGAGGGTGGTGCTTGAAATCATTGTTCTAACCATGGTTACCTGCAAGGAAACAGGTGCCGTCATCATTGCTTTGCACAAAAAGGGCTTCACAGGCAAGGATATTGCTGCTAGTAAGATTGCACCTAAATCAACCATTTATCATCAAGAACTTCAAGGAGAGAGGTTCCATTGTGGTGAAGAAGGCGTCAGGGTGCCCAAGAAAGTCCAGCAAGCTCCAGGACCGTCTCCTAAAATTGATTCAGCTGCGGGATCGGGGCACCACCAGTGCAGAGTTTGTTCAGGAATGGCAGCAGGCAGGTGTGAGTGCATCTGCACGCACAGTGAGGCAAAGACTTTTGGAGGATGGTCTGGTGTCAAGAAGGGCAGCGAAGAAGCCACTTCTCTCCAGGAAAAACATCAGGGACAGACTGATATTCTGCAAAAGGTACAGGTATTGGACTGCTGAGGACTGGGGTAAAGTCAGTTTCTCTGATGAATCCCCTTTCCGATTGTTTGGGGCATCCGGAAAACACCTTGTCTGGAGAAGACAAGGTGAGCGCTACCATCAGTCCTGTGTCATGCCAACAGTAAAGCATCCTGAGACCATTCATGTGTGGGGTTGCTTCTCAGCCAAGGGAGTGGGCTCACTCACAATTTTGCCTAAGAACACAGCCATGAATAAATAATGGTACCAACACATCCTCCGAGAGCAACTTCTCCCAACCATCCAAGAACAGTTTGGTGACGACCAATGCCTTTTCCAGCATGATGGAGCACCTTGCCATAAGGCAAAAGTGATAACTAAGTGGCTCGGGGAATAAAACATTGACATTTTGGGTCCATGGCCAGGAAACTCCCCAGACCTTAATCCCATTGAGAACTTGTGGTCGATCCTCAAGAGGCGGGTGGACAAACAAAAACCCACAAATTCTGACTAACTCCAAGCATTGATTATGCAAGAATGGGCTGCCATCAGTCAGGATGTGGCCCAGAAGTTAATTGACAGCATGCCAGGGCGGATTGCAGAGGTCTTGAAAAAGAAGGGTCAACACTGCAAATATTGACTCTTTGCATAAACTTAATGTAATTGTCAATAAAAGCCTTTGACACTTATGGAATGCTTGCAATTATACTTCAGTATACCATAGTAACATCTGACAAAAATATCTCATAACACTGAAGCAGCGAACTTTGTGAAGACCAATACTTGTGTCATTCTCAAAACTTTTGATCACGACTGTATGTACATGTGTGTGTTTTGTGTCTATTGTCTGTTGGCAGCCTGACATCTTCGATGTGACAACCCTCTTAACAGCCATCCCACTGAGCTGGTGTTTTGTGTTTTGTTTGAACAGTCAGTTAGTATTTGTGTTTGTGTGCTCATTTGCATGTCAGCGTTTTTCACTAATATATGTGTAACTCTGTGTGTTTGTTTTCAGTCCCAGTTGAGTCTTCAGGGCGCTACCCTGGTTCTCTCCCCCTGGTTCTCTCCCCCTGGTTCTCTCCCCCTGGTTCTCAGCGTTGTTAACATCCATCTATTTTCCCCTCCTTTCTTTTCCTCTCCATCCCCTGGTCTTTCTGTTTCTCCCCTCTCTGCTTTGGCTGTAAACTGACAGCTCTGAAAAGGTTGCCCTTTATGAGGACCAGATCGAAGGAGAAAGACAAAGAGAAGGCCATCTACCGCCGGTCAATGTGTAAGACATCCAATAGCCCGCCCAGCGTCCTACCACCTACCTCCACCTCCTCTGGCCTGCACCTGCCTCCCTCCATCACCTAGAGTCTCTTCTTATAGATTCTAGCTGGTTTCTTTCCTTCTTTTCTAGGAATACAAAACTCAAACACTACTATATATCCCTAATAGTAGCTACATCTATCTTAACAGCACATTTTGTTGTTGTGTTTGTGTTAGATTTGTGTACAGTCAAAGTAATGAAATACAATAACTAATATATGTAGATATTAGAACAAACTAACACTCTTCAGTGATTAATGACACTAATGTGAGGTAATGTGAGTGTAGAGAGTAGAGGTGTTCTGTGAACCGTAGTTCTTTTTCTGTAGTTATTTTCGCTGTAGTGTTGTGGTATCTGTAGATGATCTATAGTTCCTTTTTAGTCGATGTCTAGTCCATGTATATGTGTGACAGTGCAGGCGCGAGGTACTGTATACCATTCTACTTTTCTCTACTGTGTGGTGTGGTCTGTGGATGTGTGTGGCCTGCACTGTGTGACTCTGGCCCCATCCATCCATCTATATATCTCTGCCTGTCTGCCTGTGGTGTGAGCGCAGCCTGCCGTCTCACCCCTCTCTCACTACAGTGCTGCTGCAGGCATGGCTTAGCAGAACTACACTGCTCTCTCTCTCTCTCCACCTCTCACTCACAGCAACCATGTAGGAATTGAAATGGAGCCTTCCAGTGCTTTCTTTCTCTATCTTGTTTTCTCTTTCTTTCTTTCTCTCATTTTCTCTTTATATCATTCCCTGCCTTCTCTTTTATCTGTCACTCTCTCTTTTTTCAGTTTGGCTGCATTTCAGCTCTTTTGCATGCCTTGCCAACATGGGCATCTCTGAATGCTGCTGCTCTGACTCTTAGCAGCCACTGCATGCTTAGCCTAGCGCTGCTCCCTGTGCCCTCCCTCTGGGGCCAGTCAGCCCACCACATAAGGGTAGGTATCGACTAATTCATCTTCATCTCCAACCCAGCTATGAACGACCTGCTACAGACCATGGCCCTGGCAGGGGGTCAGTGGGCGGGCAGCACAGAGAACCTGGAGGGGCCCGTGGAGACCAACGGGGGCAGCAGTAGCCGGCGAATGAAGGAGCTGGGCTCCATGGCCTACTCCACCAACGCTATCAACTATGCCACCCTCACCCTGCCTTCAGGCAGCAGGGCCAAGAGGAGCCTGAAGATCAAAGGTAGAGACTACAGGACCGCTAGTCCATCCCCCCCCTCATCTGTGTGGTGATGTGAACTATTATCTAGGGAAAAGGAAAGGGTATACCTAGTCAGTTGCACAACTGAATGCATTCAACCAAAATGTGTCTTCCGCATTTAACCCAACCCCTCTGAATCAGAGAGGTGCGGGGGGCTGCCTTAAACGACGTCCACGTCATCGGCCCCCGGGGAGCAGTTGTTGGGGGTTAACTGCCATGCTAATTTTTTCATACTCTAGCTTTCAGAAGATTGGCTGACTCTGATTGGCTGACAGACTTTGCTTCCCTCATAAGCCCTATTCTCTTGTAGTCTCTCCATCCCTCCAGTCATAACTCATATTTCCACATTTCTTTGTCTCTCCTCCAGACAACGCTTCCTGTGAAGATGTCCCAGCATCCTCAGCTGACCCCAATGGGGTCAAAGGGCAAGGTAAAAAAAATAATTTGTTGACCTTAAGGACAGAAACTCCCATTACTATTATATACCACAGGGATTAACACCAGTTTATTACTGGAATTAAATATCAAATGGCCCAAAAAAAAGGCACTATTTTAAAAAGCCCTACAGTAAGTATAAATGTCGTGCCACTGTGATGTATAGATGGCCCACTAACGTTAGCTAGAAGCTTGGCCCATATCTCTGCATTTCAGTTTGCTACAATTAAATGACTAGATTTAGCATGTTATCATTAACCGTAAACTCCTCCTAACAAATGGTCTTAAGCTGCCTGCCTCCATTAGCTGGTAGATCAGGTTTTCTGCCTACTCCATATCCCTGCTCACACACACATATAACACACACACACACACACACACAAATTATCTCTATTTCCGGTTAACGCTTGGCTAGCTAAAATGTCCTCCCACTGACATGTACATTGTGTAATACAGTAATTATACTTGTTTTTTTTAATTGCATGAATTTCACAAGGACAGCCTGTTTCACTTGCACTCTGTTACGTTAATGTTCTGGAATGTTAGTGAGTTAACTAATATAATAACAGGAAGCCTAGTACAATGCAGTATTTCCTAAACTGAGCATAACTAGCAGTATTAGTGAACTGCACCACTGTAGCCCAGTGTAGTGTCTAATATCTGTGGGAGCAGGTTAACCCAGCCAGTTGTGTGTGTTGAGTGTGCTAGGCCTGCAGGTCTTTAGCAGTGCTCGGGCTCTCACCCTCTGCTCTCGACCCATCCACTATATGTAGAGTCCCCTGTAGCATCTGTTGTAAGTGACACATCTGTATAAAACCACTAAAAGTACCACTTTACTCAAGATCTCTACCACTATAAATGATTACCGGCCACATACACTACCGGTCAAAAGTTTTAGAACACCTACTCATTCAAGGGTTTTTCTTTATTTTTACTATTTTCTACATTGTAGAATAATAGTGAAGACATCAAGACTATGAAATAACACATATGGAATCATGTAGTAACCAAAAAAGTGTTAAACAAATCAAAATATATTTTATATTTGAGATTCTTCAAATAGCCACCCTTTGCCTTGATGACAGCTTTGGTGTGGGAGGTACACTTTTGACCGGTAGTGTACCTGCTGACATCACTTTCCCAATACTGCTACTGTACCTCCCACACCAAACCTGAACCAACCTGAAGACCACTAATAACAGCAATACCACTATCAGTTAGCATCCCACTCACTCACATACAGCCCACCTGTCCTCTAGTACAATCCTCCTCTCCCTCCCCTTCAATCACCTGAGCCCCTCCCCTGTTGGCCTCTGGGTCATGTCAATCACAAGGCTCCTTTCCTCCAGTCAGGTTTTACAATAGGTCCTTCCTCTTGAATGATGATTCCTCCCTTCAAGTTTGTGAGCCCCTCCCTCCCCACTGCCTTTGTGTGATGGGGCATGGCACCGTGCCACCCTTCCTGCCTGCATGCACCATCTGCTGCCCTGTGTGATGTGCTCTCTCAAACTGTGTGCCCTCGTCTCCCAATCCAGCCTCAAGACCCTCCAGCCTCCATAGTATCAAGACCATCAGTAGTAATAGCAATAATAACTCCCACTCCTCTCCACTCGAGGCCAAAGGTACAGTCACACCGCTAACCAGAACACCCCTCTCTCCCATGCTCCTGTATACGATACCTTTGTTGATTCACACACACGATAGATTAAAACAATAAGAAACAGAAGAACAAAATGTATATAGAAATCTTCGGAATTGCTTCCTCTCTTTGAGGTATGTTCTGGAAGGGTCCAGGCTAGGTTTTGCATATTTGTTATTTATTTGCATTGTCACAAAAAAGTAGGTTCCAGAGCTATGTTCCTGAGCTATGCTTTATATCCAGAGCCTGTCATCACCTTGGGGTGATACTCTTATGTTCGTACTTGAGATAGTCATACACCGTTAGAGCATAACTTACCTACAGTACTGTTTCTCTTCAGGCACATTGAACGGAAACCTCAGCAGGCCCCACAGTGAGAGCAGTGGGGAGTTCAGCCTCAGTCTGGACCAGGAGGAGTGGTCCAGTGGGAGCAGCCCTGTCCAGCACCCCCTGTCCCGCTCCTCTCACCAGAGCCCCATGCTGCTGCGGAGGTCCCTGGACCCCCAGGCCACACAGGCCAGGAAGAAGACTGGCAGCTCCTCGGGCAGCACCAGTGAAGTGGTCTCTCTACAGCAGTTCCTAGAGGAGAGTACCGACCCCGCAGAGGTGACAGCCTGGAACACACAGGAACACTAGATTATAAAATAATAATAATAATAATATAATATGCCATTTAGCAGACGCTTTTATCCAAAGCGACTTACAGTCATGTGTGCATACATTTTTACGTATGGGTGGTCCCGGGGATCGAACCTACTACCCTGGCGTTACAAGCGCCATGCTCTACCAATTGAGCTACAGAGGACCACTACACAATTTTGGGATAGTACCGTTTTATTCATAGGCTTCAGATGTGCTATGATAAGAAACAAGTAGAAGTTATTTCACCAATCAGGTCTGCTATAAAGCCCAGGTAATATCATGGTATGGCAACTTTAATGTCTCTTCTCCATCTCCAGTCTGGCAGCCAAGAGAATCTGACCGTTGAGTCTCCCCGCCTCTCTGGAGGCACTGAGTATGTGCAGAGGGACCGGGCTGAGCGAGGCTCCACATCCTGCACCGGCACTAAGGGGCGGGGCATCCTGCGCTCAGCCAGTGGGAAGGCAGCGCCAGTGAACTCAGTTGGCCGTCCCCCCCGGGGTGACCAACCAGGTCGTCCCAGTCTACGGAAGGCAGAGAGTACGCGTGTGAAGGGCACGGTCCAGCCCCGGGTCAGCCTCTCCTCCCAGAGTAAAGCCATGTCTGTGTCTGAGCGTCTGGACATCTCCTCCACGCTGCCCCGGGCCAGCAGCGTCATCTCCACAGCCGAGGGCTCCACACGTCGGACCAGCATCCACGACCTGCTGTCCAAAGACGCCCGGCAGCCCGTGTCTGTGGACCACTCACCCTCCTCAAAGACCTCGCCTAGCGCCTCCACCACGCCCAGTGAGTACCCCCCAACCAGTACTCCCTCACAACACCCCAACCACCAGTCCATCCCCCCAGCCCTCGTGCCCCTGTCCCTGCCCAAGTCAGTCAGTATGCCCTGCACGGGCAGTCAGCAACCCCCCAATAGTAAGGAAACTGACCTCTCCAGCCTGGAGTCCTTCTTTGGCTCGTCCTTCACAGTAGAGTCAGTGTTTATGGACTCCATCTTCAGCGAGCCAACCTTCACAGGGGGTAAGAGCCACACCTTCCTCTCCCTCAACACCTCCCTGGTCAGTAACATCAGCGGCCCCCCAGGCAAAACCCACCCCCACCCCCAGCCCAACTCTGTTCAAACCACCCAGAACCAACCAAACGGGCAAAAGCCCTGCCCACCTGACCAGAATGGGGAACAGGAGGTCATTGACACCAATCATGCGCTTGATGCTGACCAATCCCCATCCCCACCCCTTAGCCCAGAGGACCAACAATCGTTGTGGTATGAGTATGGCTGTGTCTGAATGTGTGGCGCCCTGTTCAGCTACTGGTCTGGGACCTGCATAAGGACCAGTGATGGTCGGGGAGAAAGAAGGAACTCTCTGCATGCTTTATCAAAGCACTGTCATGCTATGTTTTCTGTTGAGCTTTCATGTTGTTTTCATGGCTGATTTGTAAATCACAATTCCTCACCTCTGGTTTGGTCTTTCCCGTTGATTTGTGGTTCTCTGGATGTCTTTGCTTCAATGGTCCGTTCACATACTATTCATTAATCACACCTCTTGTTTGGCTCACATTATAAAGCTATTACATGACTGCATTATGGGGGACATGAATAGCTGTTCTAGTTATTTTAATCAACATTTACCATTTATTTTCCAATCACAAATGCATCTTCAGAAAACATGTTGCAAAGCTACATTAACTATCATTTGGACATTCAGTTCATCTTTTAAAAATATTCATGTCAGAAGTCCTCCAGAGTTAGAATGGAGCTGTTTAATATTAAAGGAATAGGGCTTGTAGAACATGTCCCATGATAGGCTGTCTGAGGAACACTTTAACTGCCAATAAGCTCTATTTATGGAGTCATTATGTAATCTAGCCCTTCAGAGGAAAGAGCGACTATCTTTAACAGGAAACCAGTTTCTCATCTATTAATGTGAGATAATAGATTCTGTTTCCCTTTTTTTTGTTATTGGTTGTTTGGTATGTGGGAGAATCCTGTCCTCTCTAAAGTACTGTATCGCATTTCATTACAAGTCTAATTCTACTGTATCGACCTCAATGCATATTCACTGAACTGCATGGCTTTATTCTGTCTTGGTTTGTTCTGGACCTCTCATTTTGATTGTTGTGATCAAAATGGTTTTGTCTTTTTCTTTGGTGTGTTTGTGTTTTGTGCATTTGACACATTTTTTTCTGTTCCATTTCTTTTTCTGAACAAATCACTCTCAATTGGGGTTAAGGGATTGTTTAGGAAGAAACGTCATTCACAAAATGATTTGAGAGGAAAGAGTTGTAGAGAGAATGTTGTCTTGCTAGTGTTAATAGTGGTGAGAAATTTGCAATATGATTGTCAGATTATTTTGTGAATGAATTTTCTTCTACTCTTGGTTGTCATGGTATTGGATCTGGGTAAAGTCTCGTGAGAATGCTCACGGCCACAATACAAATTCCAATTGCACAATAACTAATGTTAGGTAATGTATTATTGTAGACAGACTGAGTACACCCTGTACAAACGTATATATAATGAACCATAAGTTATATTCAAGGAGAGAAAGCACTCCTTTATGCACCAGTAGGAGTAGTGATGTCGTTGGTAGTTTAGATTATTTATTTCTGCTTCGTTATGTATTTACCATTTTTGAAATTGTTTTATTGTATTTATCTTGTGTGTGTATAAACCATTAACTGCAGCCTTTATTCCGATGTAATATGACATGCTTTTGTTCTGCAGATGTGGAAGTGTTACAAGAGCGCAGAAAGTCAAAAAGCGGAACTGGGGAGCAACAAAGCTCCTAAACATTACTCATCGGCTACCGTTATATGAGCTCAAGTGGTGAGTGCTGCTCTCCAAGTCCAACAGGGAGATTTCTTTTGGGTGGGGGGGGCTCCATGGTAACCCAAAGTGGTGTAACAGATGTCCCATCCTGGACGCGCTTGCTTATGCTACGCTGGTGTCCCCCCCCCCCCCCGGCCTGGCTGGTGCCACCCGGTAAAGGGCATGTGAATGGACCCTGGTCTGCATGGTGTCTGGTGGAACACGCCCAACCCCTAATAACAGGAGGTCCTGCTACACCTACATGCACCCCCTTCCTCCCTGCTCCTCAGTGCTGTACTCTATGTGTCCAAAGCTGGCTTTTCTTTACTTTTTTCTGTTGGTATTCAGGAAAAAGCACCGGTGGCTCTATACGAGGTGGTGGTCCCTTTGTGAGCTTATCTATCTGCAGTACTGCATGGCTTTGGTGTGGTGCAGCTGAACTCCCTCCCCTTACCCTGACTGTGGATGCATGTAGATTGCTTTCCTGTGCGTCTATATATACATGTTCATCTTATTCTTCTCTGTCATTTCTGCATCTAACCTTTTTCTGTCCCCTTCTCTTCTTCTCTTCACTCTGTCTGCCTCCAACTCAGAGAGGAAAGTGACCTTCAAGCTGTCTGTTTGACTTTGAAGCCTTTAAAAGTTGGTCTACTGAGATGGTCTTCAGTGAGAAAAGATTGTAAAAAACAACAACATTTAAATCAATTTCAAGAATGCTTCAATAGAGAAAAGTAAACTTCCTATTTTTTTCCTTGAATCAAGGAAGCAAAACTCTTAAAGGGACATTTCAAAAAATTTTCTATTTCATATTCATCATCTACAGCAACCACCCCAACATCAACATATGTGAAAATTGTGCATTTCTATGTTTTGTAGTAAAAAAGATAGAGGAAGATTGTTTCCAATGACATCATCGGTGTGCATTGTGTGATTTTTAACCAATTATGAGTAGGCATTGCCTACTAATTGGTTGATGTAATTGGAAATGCTTATATTTTTTACTACAAAACATAGAAATGCAAATTTTTTACATATGTTGGGGTGGTGCTGGAAATGATGAATATGAGGTAGAAACATTTTTAAATGTCCCTTTAAGACATATAGGTAACTGCCAAAATAAAGGAAACACCAACAAGTGTCTTAATAGGGCATTGGGCCACAAGCTGCCAGAACAGTTTCAATGCGCCTTGGCATAGATTCTCCAAGTGTCTGGAACTCTATTGGAGGGATGCAACACCATTCTTCCATGAAAAATTCCAACATTTGGTGTTTTGTTGATAGTGGTGGAAAACGCTGTCTCAGGCATCGGTCCAGAATCTCCCATAAGTGTTCAATTGGGTTGAGATGTAGTGACCATTCAGTGGCCACTCGTGCCTTGTGGAGGGGCATTGGGCCAGTTCATTTCGCATGGCCCGGTGTCCCGGGTGGGTGGAGATTTCACCTAAGGACCAATGGAATGGTCTAAAATGTGCAAACGCCGCCCACCCAGGGAACCGGTCCATGCAAAACGAACTCACCCATTGTCGTCCTGGAAGAGACCACTCCCATCAGGATAGAAATGCTTCACCATAGGTTGAAGGTGATCACTCAGAATGGCTGTGTGTTTATTGGCATTTACCTTGCCCTCTAAGGGGTTTCGTGGACCTAAACCATGCCAGGATAATGCACCCCAAACCATAACAAAGGTGCCAGAACCCTCATTTACTCAAGTTTGGCCCTTATTTTGGCAGTTACCTGTATGTGGTGACAATTGTTTTTCTATAACTGACTTTCTGGCAAATTGCACTGCTATGGTGTGACAGACTGCTAACGTTCACTCTACACGGACCTACTCTGGGTGCCAATGTTCACGCAAAGCCAAATGGGTGAGCTTAAACTAGACCCTGGGGACTCCACGTTGTCCTCTGTGTGACTTTGAATCAGCTGGACTTTTGCAGTCTGCCATTTTGATGCTAATGATACTCTTTGTAAATGAGCATGCACATGCAACATCTTTCTACCGTGGAACAGCTGACGTCTACGTTCAGCAATCTGCATGTGGACACAACAAGGTCAACCACAATCTGCATGGAGCAATCAACACGCTTTCCTCCCAATCAGAATGGACTATGTTTTAAGTTGTGTTCCTCTGAAATGCCAAAATGACTATCGCAGGAAGCCATGCCATCTGTTTGATTGACAGCCAATCCAATCAAGATAAAGGTTGTGTGAGCTGAATGGCACAGCTGTGTATGTGTACAGTGCTGTCAGATTACTGTGTCTGTGATGACCTAGTGTTCACTTCTCCACTTTTACATAAATCCATTTGATGTAATTAAAACTCCAGAAGACTCCTGTGTGTCATTTCATCTTCAGTGCCAAGTCTTCATCTCATAAAATACTGTAACCCTCAACAGTGTCATCTATTCTTCCTCTGGTGAATGATTTGTCATCTAATCACCAACTGAAGTAATGTCATGATTTCTATGGACAGATTAACATAATGCCCCTTTAAATCTTATATATGCCATTTTTGGGGGAGATGGGCCCGCACTGTTTATACTCCCACTTCACTGCTTTATTGAAAATGTTTAGATCCCAACCGGATCTTGGTCAGGTCGATGAAGTGGTGAATTAGGAACATTCCTCTTCTTTACAGGTGTTCTTTATTAGCCCAGCACCTAAGTTAAAGATGTGCGTATGACCACAAACTTCTCTAGAAAGCTAGCGTATACTCAAAGAAGATGAGTGGAGAATCAATGTTCCATCATCTGCTTTATTACACTAAAGTATTTAGTGTCAAAACTGTAAATTACTAGATCTCGCAGATACAATGCAAACACTAATTCACTACTACATTGTCTTTCAACCATGTACTTGATATAACCAACAATCTACTGGTATCTTGCCCATAGAAAACAAGGGCTCTCCAGCCCTGATTCCGTCCCAAAAGTTAGATTTTATTTTTTACAATGGCCATTTCTTGATAAGCCGAAGTAAAGGCACACAGGTAAATACCTTAGAAATAAATAATTGTACCAAAGCACAGTCTGACAGGATAGTATGTTAATTTCAAGGTATTTACTAGTCAAAGCTCTGAAGAACTGCTTCATGTCCTGTCTCCTTTAAAAACTTCAAGAGATCCTCTGGCTTTAGTCCCATAGAGACGGCATTGGTCATGGGATGGAAGTACACCCGCTCATGGCCTCCGTTGACCAGGTCGCTGTCCAGAACAAACTTGACGCTCTGGTCCTTATCACAGAAGAGTGCCAGGGCGGTGGCACAGCCTTGGCCCACCTTCAGTTTCTCCAACATGGCTGCCTCCTCAGCAAAGCGGAGGTTGCCACTACCCAAGCCTAGCTTCTTAGCCAGGTCGTTGAGGTTGACCGGACGGTCGTGGCGGACAGAGACTAGCCACAGGCCCTTCTTCTTCTTGTCTTTCAGGAAGAGGTTCTTGGTAACTGCTCCACAGAGGTCTTGCATGTGAGGCATCATCTCTTCCACAGTGAATACCTAAGGGAGAAAAAATGATCACAGCAAGTCAGGACATAACGTTCTTACTCTGGTATCTGATGTCTAAAATGGCTCCCTCTCCTTTTCTCGTTTCACCTACACTGAAATGAAAGATCTGGACATTTCCAGTAGGCATCTATTCTACTGCTTTCACCTAGACTGTTTACAGCTCAGCCCCCTCCTGTACTCCCTGTTCACCCATGACTGCGTGGCCAAGCACACCTCCAACTCAATCAAGTTTGCAGACGACACAACAGTAGTAGGCTTGATTACCAACAATGATGAGACAGCCTACAGGGAGGAGGAGAGGGCTCTGGGAGTATGGTGCAAGGAAAATAACCTCTCACAAAATATCAACAAAACAAAGGAGATGATTGTGGACTTCAGGAAACAGCAGAGGGTGCACCCCCCTATCCACATTGACGGGACCGCAGTGGAGAAGGTGGAAAGCTTCAAGTTCCTTGTCCTACACATCACTGACAAACTGAAATGGTCCACCCATGCAGACAGCGTGGTGAAGAAGGCGCAACAGAGCCTCTTCAACCTCAGGAGGCTGAAGAAATTCGGCTTAGCACCTAAAACCCTCAAACTTTAACAGATGCACAATTGAGAGCATCCTGTCGGGCTGTATCACCCACAACCGCAGGGCTCTCCAGAGGGTGGTGGTGTCTGCCGAACGCATTACCGGGGGCAAACTACCCGCCCTCCAAGACACATACAGCACCCGATGTCACAGGAAGGCCAAAAAGATAATCAAGGACATCAACCACCCGAGCCACTGCCTGTTCACCCCACTATCATCCAGAAGGCGAGGTCAGTACAGGTGCATCAAAGCTGGGACCGAGAATGAAAAACAATTTCTATCTCAAGGCCATCAGACTGTTAAATAGCCACCACTAGCACATTAGAGGCTGCTGCTGCCTATTGGAATCGCTGGCCACTTTATGAAATGGAACACTAGTCACTTTAATGTTTACATATCTTGCACTACTCATCTCATATGTATATACTGCATTCTATTCTGTAACATTCTACTGTATCTTAGTCCATGCCGCTCTCATTGCTTGTCCATATGTATATATTCTTAAATCCCATTCCTTACTAGTTTTGTGTGTATTGGGTATATGTTGTGAAATGTTTTGATATGACTTGTTAGATATTACTGCACTGTCGGAGCTAGAAGCACAAGCATTTCGCTACACCCGCTATAACATCTGCTAAACACGTATGTGATAAATAAAATTATTTAAATTTTTCCTTCAGACTTCTGAAATGAAATGCAACCCTAGCAGAAATCAGAGGGAACAATTAACTGAAGACTAGTATGAGATGAGAGAACATATGTCATGTAGGATAATTGTTACATTTTCTACCTGAAACGTTCTACACATTGAATAAGCACTAGTCCTAAAATGAACAATGGCTTGACTAGAGATGTATATAAAATGAGTGACTGAAGGAGTCCATGATGGGACGGTCATCGTGCGACAACTAGTTGTGGTTTTCAAAAGGCAACAGAAAATACAGCCAAGTGAAAGTGTAAATTCTTGTTCAAAATAGCAAAACAATGCACGGCAAAAATCATTCTAGGAGTGGAGGTGGGGATGTGCATTGGCTCTCCAATCCAGTGCATTTTAGTATTGTCCAATACTGGACAATATAGCTCAGTTGGTAGAGCATGGCGCTTGCAACGCCAGGGTTGTGGGTTCGATTCCCACGGGGGGCCAGTATGAAGAAAAAATACATAATGTATTCACTCATTAAGTCGCTCTGGTAAGAGCGTCTGCTAAATTACAAAAAAAAATAAAAAATTTAACAACTCACTGGACCACCTTGGCAAGCTAGCTATACGGCTAACGTTAGCTAAACTGACTATTGGTTCTTACCGGTGGATGGTCTATGCAGACCGTCTGGATATTCAGACTCTCCAAATACTTTTCCAACTCAGTCCGGAGCGCAGGTGTTGCCATTGTTAAATATTTGCAAAAGGAAAGAAACGCTTTTCAAAGGACAAATCGGAACACTTCCACGTAGCATACACTTCCTCAGTCTCGACTCATTCCACGTCCCTGTATTTACATGACTGCGCATGCGCAGACTAGGAACGAATGAACAAACCTAGTCAACGGAGGATTTAGTTTTTGTTTCATGGCGTGTAGATGTATATTTGTCACCCATTAGTGATTTGCAGTAGTTGCGACTAAATTCTGAAGTTCCATTGTATTAGAATATAATATAAAGCCGCCCAGGGGTAAACTATTTCCTTGAAGTTTTGACATGAGTGATGAATACAACAGCATCAATACAAAGCAGTAGTTTGAATTGAGTTTACAACCAATGGGGACCACACTAATGCCGCGTTTACATGGTACGAGGTAGACGGCAAACCAGATGTCATTGTTTTCAACGAGAGCACGACGGTAAATGCCGTCAGCCGTCACTATAGACGGTACTTGCCGCCAAAGTTAAAATATTTCAACTTTTGCCATAGCGTTCTCTGCCGGATATTGATTTGCACTTTTTAGCTCTAATCCCCATAACTCATACAGTCGTGCTGGCTTGCTTTTGCTGTCACCAGCTTTGTTGTCCCTCTACGCTGACCGGTATGACGGTTTTTGCGTCCCTTGTCTAAACGCAGCATAAGCCATGTAGAACATTCAGTGACAACTGACAATTTAAATAATGTTCAAGCCTAAAAAGCCAGAATTCTATTCGTAGCCCTGCTAATAATAATCCTATGAAAATGTCAAAATTGGAAACCAATCTTCTATCCAATGTGAATAAAGATAAGAATCAAGCCATCACAGTGATTGGTGGTGAAAACATTTTATTTACTCCAGTTCATTAGTTTACTTGTCCTCGGGTTTGTTGAAGCAGTAGGTGAGGCAGCACTTTCCACAGTAGTGCCTATCGAAGTGGCTGGCCATAAACACGCCAGCTCCACACTCATCAGCTGGGCACTCACGACGCAGACGGTGGATCTTTCCGTTTTCGTCAACCTGAGGAGACCATAAGTACAGCAACGAAACAAGACAGTGGCTGTGTTCAGTAGGACAACATAGCAAAGGTTTTGCAACAGAAAACCAAAGTGTGGTATTTTTTATGAACGGCCTCATTGACGAGGAATTCTTGACACCACAGGAAGTCTGAATATTCATTTTAATCATTGGCCAAAAATGAGCTTGTTATTGGACAAGTTCAGGTAGTATTATGTCCCTGTTTCACTCCGAAAGTAACAAATGTCTACAAAATAATAGTTGGCGCCAATCACTAGATATATGGTAGTGGTCACAGCCAAAACAGCCAACTACCAAAATTTATATTATGATTAATTGAATCTAGCTGTAATCCACAATAAAGGAAATGCCTTACCTTGTAGTACTTGAGAACTGCGAGCTTGACCTTCTTCCTCTTGTGCTTGTTCTTCTTGGGAGTGGTGTAGGACTTCTTCTTCCTCTTCTTGGCACCCCCACGCAGTCTCAGCACCAAGTGCAGAGTGGACTCCTGCAGGAAAAAGCAACAGTTCAGCCAAACAGACAACAAATGGCTATGGCTTCAATGGTCAACACTGCATATGAAAAACTAAGAATACAAAATTACTCAGACTGTTCCCAAATAAACATAAGGGGGCCAGTATGAAAAATGTATGCACTCACTAATTGTAAGTCGCTCTGGATATGAGCGTCTGCTAAATGACTAAAATGTCAAAAAAAGTATTATTCACCATAGAATTAACAAAACCACCCAGAAACAAAATATCAATACAATGAGTCAATGCTGAGAAACGATTAATTCTCTAACCTACCACCAATAATAACTCCTGATGGCAATACGTTGCATTAAAACATTATGAAATAGCGTACTTTGAACATTAACTGAATATGAATTACTTTTAAATGTGATCAGATAAATGACAAAAAAAGCATCTTAGTGTGCCTTGGGAGGTTAAATGCTGAGAACTAGAGATCTTCTCGGGGTCCAAAAAGTTGGACCCGGACGGACTATCAGACCCGATCATAAAAAGAAATGGAGGGACCCAGACCCGAGAACAATGAGACCCAACGACAACCAGACCTAGAACTGTACCCGTTAGACTAGACCAGAGATAAAAAAAATATTTCAGCCAAGTTGCTCTTCTGGTTAACAAATAGGTCTTTATAATTTGGCTAGGCCTTCTGAAAGTCAATAATGCTATAGGCTATGCAAAGCAGTGGTCAGGTCCACCAGCTGTAGTTACACTGATGACAATCAACCAGAATCCGACCAGAGGGAAAAGTTCACATTTTGGACCGGGACATGTCCCGGGGTCGGGTATTCGGGTGGACCGTACTGAGAAAAACTGGTCTAAGGGAATTGTGTGTTGTGCACTTACGTGATGTAATCTACTTCCTGCAACACCTTTACTAAAGTGTAGTGTTGTCAAATGTTTAGGGAGGCTAAAATGTTCTCACCTTCTGAATGTTGTAGTCAGACAGTGTGCGTCCATCCTCCAGCTGCTTACCAGCGAAGATCAACCTCTGCTGATCAGGAGGGATACCTGGAGGGAGACCCAAGTGCATCGAGTTCAGTCTTTCAGACAGCCAACATCAATGCTATCTTATATGCAATTCAAAGGATGACATTAAACATTATGTAATTACCTTCTTTGTCTTGAATCTTAGCCTTGACATTTTCAATGGTATCTGAAGGCTCAACCTGGAAATAACAGAACCTGTCAGTTGTGAAACAGTAACGTGGCTAACAAGAAATCTTTCAAGGATAGTGATTCACTTCAACTTGTTACCAGCCAAACGGCAAGAACATATCACTTATCATATGTAAAGTTACATTAACAGACGGATGTTTTTATATAGCTAAAATAGTTAGCCGAGCTGACCTCGTCATTTACACGTGTACACGCAGGGCCATGCTATCAAAATGTAGCTAACTACTGTAACGTTAGCCAAATAGTTAGCAGTTCAGAATATTTTTTTTTAAAAACGATCACCAAGTTGGCAAGTTCCAGCTACCTTCCAATAAATATCAGTTAACCTGCAAGTGTTCACGGCTGACTGATTGCTATAATAACGCACTCTAGACTAATATAAATGTTAGCTACCTAGCCAGCTAGCTTGTTAAATACATGCTCCACTAGTAAACCTAAAGGCAAGAAGCGCTCCATCACAAGCCCGAAGTACCCACCTCGAGGGTTATAGTCTTCCCCGTGAGGGTTTTGACGAAAATCTGCATCTTGGCGTTCAATCCACCTGTACATAAGAACGACAGCGTTGTATTTATAACTATAATAGCTTGAACACAATATACAATGTCGTTATTATGTTAAATAATGGCTTAAAATAGAGACCACGATCTTACCACAGTTCTCCTGCTAATGGCGGATCATGAGAAGAGGGCTTTCGAAGCGTGCGACGGGGTTTTCCGTGCTCGTCTGCAGGGAGTAGTTGTTAAATAAGATGCCTGTTCAAAATACCTCTCTCAGACAAATGTATTTACATCACGCTTATTTTCCCCAAAAAACAGATTTAGTTTAGTTTTTATCTGAAAATATGAAATTAGTTTCGATCGTTTTTTTATGTCGATTTTAAAACTACATTACCCAACATACCCTCGAGATGTCCATAGCAACCTTCATGTTTACCTTTTGGACACATTTCTCTGCAATATTTATCCGTGTTGGAGAAATGAAACCCATGCTCTAAGCAGCAAGTTAAAAACATAAGAAAATCATGTTTGGGGCTGGAAACTTACATCACACAGCAGAAGAATCTGGAAGAAGAACCTTGCCACCTATCAAATCTGCCAGTGACAAGAATTTCCTAGAATCTCTTGGTGAATACATTAAACGTGAGAAGGAACGTCTGATGTGTCCAGATGAAGGACCTGATGAGCAACGATACATAATTTACAGTTCTGCATTTGATAAGGTATCAACATAAAGCACCATACCCTTTCGCCTTGTTTCAGCATCATCACTCAATAATTTTTTAGGCCTACACACCTGACCTGATCAGAATGCCTAGGCTAACTTGTTGCATTGTAACTATGCCTATCTCTTGCTTGTTTGATTTTCTCAGGTAATTGAGTATGCAACTGCATACAAAACCATTCTCACCGCCATCAAGAAAGAGTATGATGAGTTCATCTGTGCCATAAAGAAGAGTGAGCGTGATGCCAAGCTAGCGCATGGGAAACTGAAGGCCATGGTGACCCAGCCCACCTCCCTTATGTACTGTCAGAGAAGAGCTGTCCAGCTTCAGGAAAGGCAAGAGAGTCACTTAAATCTTTCACCATGGCATAATACGGCCCCAGAGTATAGTATATCATCCATACCTAAACATAGTTTTTTCCCTCTTCTAGGATTGCCATCATTCAGAGAGACACTGCAGAGCTGCAGGTAGAGTTAAATAGACTACAGGAGTCGAGGAGAGACAAGAGACCCTCATTGCATCAGAAGACCTCGGACAGCAAGACACTACGGCCCGTTGGGCAAATTCCAGGCATGGCCGTACATTGCTGAACACATTGTGCCGTTTTGTTTTGACTTAACGTTATAATGGCTGTATGTTTACCCAAGTACATATTGTCATGTGTCATGTCAATATGTCATTCATGAGCAGTGCTTACAGTATAGTTTTTTTTCCAGGTCTGACATTTGATGAGTCGATGAACCCAGTAGCTCTGGCAAAGCATTTGGAGTACCTTGAGCGAAAGCGAGCCAACCTGCAGATAAAGAGGAAGAGCCAGTATGTATCTGTTTCTGTCAAGGCTGACCTGGACAATACAATGCGGTCCACCCTGGACCAGAGGGATGAGCTGGCAGTGGAGAATGAGAGACTCCAACTCCGGTGAGACTGTCTAACTTTGCTCAAGACTCACGGGCACAAGTGGCTATAGAATACCATTGAATAGGCCTATGTTGTTGCTAAAGTTATCGGTTCTTCTGGTTTTCTAGTTACAAACAGATGAAGTTTCTGAATGACTCCCTCATGACATGGGAAAAGACAGGAAAAGAAGTCACTCTGCTGGAGTTCCTCACCTCAACACTGGATAATATATTTGATCTGAAAAGTATTTTACACTTCCACTTTAGCATACAGTGAATGTTCGTATTAGTGACACTGACAGTGAATGAAGTTCTAGTCAGGGATAATGTAGCCTAGCTTTATGGAGCAGCTCATGGAGCTTGTCTCATTTTTGTGTTATAACCTATTTGTCTTCTACTTATGATGCGGCAGGCCTATAAACCTCACAAGACCTTTTGTGTGTTTTTTAAGTATGAGAAGGCTCATGATACAGCAGCAATAAAGTGATATGATTTTCATTCTAGTGAGCGACACTGATTTCCCTGGCATTAGTGCAGTAGTGTTTGAAGAGGATGATCCAAGCAAGGTCAATGAATCGGAGCTCTTGGTGGATTACATTGAAAGGTACTTCAGTTATTTTCAGAGTTCTAGTACTATGCTCTCAACCAATGCATACTGTATGTATAGATCATTCCTCTATGTGTTGTGTTATATCTCCCTGCAGGTTCATTGACCTATTTGAGGGGGGTGAGTATGAGGCAGCTGCTTTCCATGCTGCCAAATCCCCTCATGGAGTCTTGAGAAACATGGAGACAATGGAAAGGTTCAAAGGTGGAACCTCTTTATTTTCTATCTTATACAGACGTCCTATAGTGTTGTTGTCCCTATACACACATCATGTGAGTCATAATGAAGTCTCAACCATAAAGTAACTCTGCATCTTGTACAGGCACACAGCACATAGACTATATAAGTCTGTATGAACTGTTTTCAACCATCTTTGTTTCCCCTCTAGCGGTCACAGTGTACCAGGGCCAGGGGGAACTTCCCCCTCTCCTGCTCTTCTTCCAGGCACTCATGATCTCGGTGCATGCTGGGAAACAGCTGCCTGGGGAGACCCTGTCAGTGGAGGGGGTCCGGTGTGCCATGCAGCACAACTACGTAGAGCTGGTCACACACTGGGTCACCCAGAAGAGGTCAGCATATCAGTTTGTATAATGTGAGTGTTAGGGGTTATGAGTCTTTTTGTTGTAGGGTTTAAATGGTATAGCTGGGCATGGTTGTAGCAATCACGAAATAAGAAGTCGGAAGTTTACATACACCTTAGCCAAATACATTTAAACTCAGTTTTTCACCATTCCTGACATTTAATCCTAGTAAAAATTCTCTGTTTTAGGTCAGTTAGGATCACCACTTTATTTTAAGAATGTGAAATGTCAGAATAATAGTAGAGAGTGATTTATTTCAGCTTTTATTTCTTTCATCACATTCCCAGTGGGTCAGAAGTTTACATACTCTCAATTAGTATTTGGTAGCATTTCCTTTAAATTGTTTAACTTGGGTTAAACGTTTCGGGTAGCATTCCACAAGCTTCTCACAATAAGTTGGGTGAATTTTGGCCCATTCCTCCTGACAGAGCTGGTGTAACTGAGTCAGGTTAGTAGGCCTCCTTGCTCGCACACGCTTTTTCAGTTCTGCCCACAAATGTTCTATAGGATTGAGGTCAGGGCTTTGTGATGGCCACTCCAATACCTTGACTTTGTTGTCCTTAAGCCATTTTGCTACAACTTTGGAAGTATGCTTGGGGTCATTGTCCATTTGGAAGACCCATTTGCGACCAAGCTTTAACTTCCTGACTGATGTCTTGAGATGTTGTTCTTCAATATATCCACATAATTTTACATCCTCATGATGCCATCTATTTTGTGAAGTGCACCAGTCCCTCCTGCAGCAATGCACTCCCACAGCATGATGCTGCCACCCCGTGCTTCACGGTTGGGATGGTGTTCTTCGGCTTGCAAGCTACCCCCTTTTTTCTCCAAACATAACGATGGTCATTATGGCCAAACAGTTCTATTTTTGTTTCATCAGACCAGAGGACATTTCTCCAAAAAGTACGATCTTTGTCCCCATGTGCAGTTGCAAACCATAGTCTGTCTTTTTTAGGGCGGTTTTGGAGCAGTGGCTTCTTCCTTGCTGAGCGGCCTTTCAGGTTATGTCGATATAGGATTCGTTTTACTGTGGATATAGATACTTTTGTACCTGTTTCCTCCAGCATCTTCACAAGGTCCTTTGCTGTTGTTCTGGAATTGATTTGCACTTTTCGCACCAAAGTACGTTCATCTCTAGGAGACAGAACGCGTCTCCTTCCTGAGCGGTATGACGGCTGCGTGGTCCCATGGTGTTTATACTTGTGTACTATTGTTTGTACAGATGAACGTGGTACCTTCAGGCTTTTGGAAATTGCTCCCAAGGATGAACCAGACCTGTGGTCTACAATTCTTTTTCTGAGGTCTTAGCTGATTTCCTTTGATTTTCCTATGACGTCAAGCAAAGAGGCACTGAGTTTGAAGGTAGGCCTTGAAATACATCAACAGGTACACCTCCAATTGACTCAACTTATGTCCATTAGCCTATCAGAAGCTTCTAAAGCCATGACATCATTTTCTGGAATTTCCCAAGCTGTTTAAAGGCACAGTCAACTTCTGACCCACTGGAATTGTGATACAGTGAATTATAAGTGAAATAATCTGTCTGTAAACAATTGTTGGAAAGATTACTTGTGTCATGCACAAAGTAGATGTCCTAACCGACATAAGTGTATGTAAACTTCCGACTTCAACTGTAGATATTGTGTTTAGAGCTCTTCGTTATTGAGTCTACGTCGGGTTACAGCTTTCTCCATAACCTTCTCAGGCTAACATACAGCGAGGCTCTGGGGGATGTGATCTGTGAGCATGGAGACAGGAAGCCGCGGATGGCCGACACATGCCTGGCTCTGGCCCACATCGTCTACAAGGCCTGCGGCATGCTCAGGAAGGCCGCACTGAGCATGTGCAAGAGAGGCATGACCAGCAGTACTATGGAGTTCATCTATCAAAGCAAAGGCTTTACTGCAGGTGGGGAACACACTCATTTACAGATACTATTCACCAGAGGTGGGACAAAGTCATTGTTATGCAAGTCACAAGTAAGTCTCAAGTCTTTGCCCTCGAGTCCCGAGTCAAGTCGAGTCAAAGATGAGGCAAGTCCCAAGTCGAGTCAAAAGTCAAAGCCATCAAGTCTCAAGTCGAGTCCAAAGTCCTACATTTTAGTTTCGAGTCATTTCAAGTCCTCTTAGCAAGCCTTTGCAAGTCATTACAAGTCCTCGTAGCAAGTCTTCTCGAGTCATAAGGCGCAAGTCCAAGTCAAGTCACGAGTCATTGATGTTAAAGTCCAAGTCGAGTTGCAAGTCTTTGTACATTTTGTCGAGTCGAGTCTGAAGTCATCAAATTCATGACTCGAGTCTGACTCGAGTCCAAGTCACATGACTCGAGTCCACACCTCTGCTATTCACACACATCCTATGTAGTGTACAGTTGAAGTCGGAAGTTTACATACACTTAGGTTGGAGTCATTAAAACTTCTTTTTCAACCACTCCACACATTTTTTGTTGTTAACAAACTAAAGTTTTGGCAAGTCTACTTTGTGCATGACACAAGTAATTTTTCCAACAATTGTTTACAGACAGATTATTTCACTTATAATTCACTGTATCACAATTCCAGTGGGTCAGAGGTTTACATACACTAAGTTGACGGTGCCTTTAAACAGCATGGAAAATTCCAGAAAATGATGTCATGGCTTTAGACCTGTGGATGTATTTCAAGGCCTACCTTCAAACTCAGTGCCTCTTTGCTTGACATCATGGGAAAATCAAAAGAAATCAGCCAAGACCTCAGAAAAAAAATTGTAGACCTCCACAAGTCTGGTTCATCCTTGGGAGCAATTTCCAAACACCTGAAGGCACCACGTTCATCTGTACAAACAATAGTACGCAAGTATAAACACCATGGGACCACGCAGCCATCGTACCGCTCAGGAAGGAGACGCGTTCTGTCTCCTAGAGATGAACGTACTTTGGTGCAAAAAATGCAATTCAATCCCAG
Organism: Coregonus clupeaformis; assembly: GCF_020615455.1. Classification (NCBI taxonomy): domain Eukaryota; kingdom Metazoa; phylum Chordata; class Actinopteri; order Salmoniformes; family Salmonidae; genus Coregonus; species Coregonus clupeaformis. Next base: position 121,883 of record NW_025533527.1, on the reverse strand, counting down.
AACAACAGCAAAGGACCTTGTGAAGATGCTGGAGGAAACAGGTACAAAAGTATCTATATCCACAGTACAACGAGTCCTATATCGACATAACCTGAAAGGCCGCTCAGCAAGGAAGAAGCCACTGCTCCAAAACCGCCATAAAAAAGACAGACTACGGTTTGCAACTGTACATGTGGACAAAGATTGTACTTTTTGGAGAAATGTCCTCTGGTCTGATGAAACAAAAATATAACTGTTTGGCCATAATGACCATCGTTATGTTTGGAGAAAAAAGGGGGTAGCTTGCAAGCCGAAGAACACCATCCCAACCGTGAAGCACGGGGGTGGCAGCATCATGCTGTGGGGGTGATTTGCTGCAGGAGGGACTGGTGCACTTCACAAAATAGATGGCATCATGAGGAAGGAAAATTTATGTGGATATATTGAAGCAACATCAGTCAGGAAGTTAAAGCTTGGTCGCAAATAGGTCTTCCAAATGGACAATGACCCCAAGCATACTTCCAAAGTTGTGGCAAAATGGCTTAAGGACAACAAAGTCAAGGTATTGGAGTGGCCATCACAAAGCCCTGACCTCAATCCTATAGAAATGTGTGGGCAGAACTGAAAAGGCGTGTGCGAGCAAGGAGGCCTACTAACCTGACTCAGTTACACCAGCTCTGACAGGAGGAATGGGCCAAAATTCACCCAACTTATTGTGGGAAGCTTGTGGAAGGCTAGCCGAAACGTTTGACCCAAGTTAAACAATTTAAAGGCAATGCTACCAAATACTAATTGATTGTATGTAAACTTCTGACCAACTGGGAATGTGATGAAATAAATAAAAGCTTAAATAAATAATTCTCTCTACTATTATTCTGACATTTCACATTCTTAAAATAAAGTGGTGATCCTAACTGACCTAAGACAGGGAATTTTTACTAGGATTAAATGTCAGGAATTGTGAAAAACTGAGTTTAAATGTAGGGTGTATGTAAACTTCCGACTTCAACTGTATGTGTAAGTGACTCAGTGTGTGCAATGTGTGTATTTAAGTACATCTGTATTGTTTTCTCTGTGTGTATGTTTATGTGCAGATGACTGTCTGTTTGTGCTGAAGGGCTGTCCCAGTCTGGCTCTTCTCCAGGCGTTGACTCAGGAGTACCAGGGCCAGCCTGCAGTGCTTTCTTTGGGCTTTGCCTGCCATGCTCTGCTCAACTCTGATCTGGAGGACCTGGCACTGCAGATGGTGGAGAAAACTCATTCAAGTGGGCAAGGTAGGTAGGCTACACCCACCCACCAATCAGCAGGGCAACCACACATGGTCGCACACATGCACAAGTTGAGCTGACCTGTGCTGCTGTGATTTTCAGGTACTTTGGAGAAGGTGATTCTGGATGATACTGGGTGTTCTGCAGAGAACTGGGGTGAGATAGCGGGTCGCTGTGGCCAGAAGAACAAGCCTCTGCTGGCCCAGGAGATCCTCTCCATCCTGCTGTCTCAGTCAGGGGCCATGCGCCTCTCCCCTGGCATAGAGAGCTCCAGGCTGATGCAGCATGTGTTCATGTAGGGAGACAGCCACCAGAGGGCGCCCTTGGGACAGATCTGCACCACCAATCCAGGAGTTCCACGACCATGGCATGGCCGTTCATAACTCACTGCGTCATCCTGCTCACTGCTCACAGAGAGAAACGCAGTCATCCACACTGGTCCTCCAGATCATTAAATAATTTGAATGTGATTTCACTTTGATTAATATCACAAGTGCCAAGTTCCATCGTTATCAGAAAGCACAAAGCAGTGCCATGTTATTCAATTGATATAATTTTAACATTGTCAAACATCACCTAATAGTTGGTTTGTTAGTTGTACTTCAATATAATTTACTCTTAACTAGACTCATAATTTCAAACAGTTCAAACTTAATCTTAGAAAATGATCACTACGTGTTTAGATTTGGATCAATGCCATCTCCGACGTCTGAAATAATTAATGGTGGCAAGCTTTACAGAATATTGCATTTCCCTGTAATAAATTCCTAATTTCCTGCCTCCAGAACACCACTGACCAATTCTTGGTGGTGTTAGTCACTATCCTCACAGAGATAAGACCTGATGGCCGCTCCTTGAGAGGCGTGCTATTACCTATATACACTGGATCACCAGAAATACGAGGAGGACACAATGGTAGATAGACCAGTAGCTCAGTGACCTTCCCCTCACACAGTGGAACCATTGTCCCAGACAGTGCAGGGCCAGTCTCAGTCACTCTGCCATATTAGAGTGAATGAAGCTTCCACACAGCACAAACAACGCCCACCATCAATAAACACAGCCTCCAGTTTCCTCTGCCTCTGCCTAAGAGACATGAAGCCACACTGAGCTAACTGTGTGTCTATGATCCCCACAGTTAATCAGTTCCGCTCATGTCTGTGGGCGCATTGCTGTGTATATCTGTTTGATCCGTTAATGGGTTAGTGAATGGACGTGTGTAGTTGAGGGCCTTATATGTCATACTAATTTAAGCCCAGAGCCGATCAACTGTGATATTGAAAACAGGGCTCTTATAGAGACTTTTATTCATATACATTGTGTACATTTAGCATCAGGGTTGTGATGGTCAATATACTGTAATTGATGCTGGTATCTCTCCAGGTGCTAGAGCTGTTTAGCCCCCACAATCTGCTGTTAGCTCTTTGAACATCACTACTTGTAGTGTTAGCACAACGACACTAGCACTGTGTTGTCAGACGGCAGACTGTGGAGGCAGCTGGTTTCCAAGGGAGACAGAGAGAGGAAAAAATAGGGGGTTGGCGATACGTGAGGCAAAGATGGAGAGAGAGTAAGACTGAGATGCTGGTATAGCATCTCTATTACAGAGAGGAAGGAGCAGAGAGACATTGTGTAGGGAAAAAGAGGAACAAAGTGAGAGACGGGGAGAGTGTGAAAGGCAGAAAATGGTAGAGGGGGAGTGAGAGATTATACTGAATCAGCGCTTCATGGCTCCACCCCTGCTGCTGTTATTGATCTCCTGCAGTAAGAGGAGCTGGGAGCTGGAGCTGGCCTGCTGATGGCCCCACCGCATGACACAGCTCCCCAGACACCTTACCTCCCTGCCCCCTCACCCTACAGCTCACAAAGAAGCCCCAGTGCCCTGCCCTGAGGCCTACCTCAGCCCTGAATCTCTGTGTCAAAGGGTGAAGGGTGTTGAGTTCTGCCTCCTCTCACATCTCTTGTTTCCTATGATAAAACTATTATCAACAAGAAAAAGCATTGCAATCCATCTTCCCAAAACGATGCAATCAAATATAATAATAATATAATATATATATAATATAATCAATCAAGAGTTGTGTTTTACAAACGGCCTATTAGTCAGGATCCAGTTTATGACAGGATGTAACAAATGCACTTAGTGTCCTTGGATAGCACTTTTGGAAGATGTAAAAATATTGATGGTAGTTTTTACTAGTATCTAACTGTCTTGAATGGCACTTTAAAGAGGTCTTTGCCTTCACCATCCTCCCTGTCAGAACCTGTTTAACAGCACATGGTTTTTCCTCTGTATTCCAGCTCCAGCGTGTTTCTCATCTCCCAGAGCGTGGCACAGATAAGGGCCCTCTCCTCAGTCCGGCAACATTATGTGAACTGACAGCCTCTGGTCTAGATAGAGCTCAGTACAGCAGACCAGCAGAGACAGAGCGAGGGGGGTGTTGGCCCTCATGTTTCACATCCTTTTGTCCAGACAATGTCCACAGAGGTTTGACTTACTTCCAGGCCTTTGTTTGATAGAGCATTGCTAGTGGTATACATGGTTTTAAAAGGAATATGGTCAGGACTAAATAGCTGTGTCAAGCCTTCTATTTCTGATCCGTGATTGAGCAGACTGTTGCACATTTGTACTGGGGTGGGATGGGGAATCTCTGGATTAAACAGCGCCTCTCTCACACTTTGTATTGATGTCTCCTGGCTTGACTGTGTATATTTAGCCACTGTGGTAGTGCCCTGTCCATTTTGTTGATATTTCCATGGATTAAAGCAGTGCCACATTAGGTTTGCAATGGGGATGGAAAATAGTCCATTGATTTCCAGCATGTCAGATGGGCAGAGGGAGAGTGCTTTGTTGTGCAGCTGTCTTTATTATATTGACAGCAAATATCTCCTCTCCAGGGTTAGTTTATGTGACACACTTGGTAAACAGAGGGGAGTCAGAGAGGGGTCATTCACATAAAAGAAAAAGACTGTTTGGCACAGGATTAAGAGGAAATATCAAATTTTGCCATATCACTGATGAAACTCTTGGATTGTTAAACCAGCTCTAAAACTTTCTGTTCTTTAATCTTCTCCCAATGCGTTTCTCCATCTTCAGTGTGTGGCTGGGTTTCTGTGTCAGAGAGAACAGAGATCTATCTGCCTTGTAATTACATTCTGGGTTTAATCTCAGGGGAATGACAGCCAACCAGGAGGCCTGTGCTACAGAATTAAGGCTTCAAAGATGATTTTCAATGAATCATCACTCTGTTAGTCCTAGCACGCCTAAAAAAAAACTAATTAGAGACATGGGGAATTTGCATATATGAGTCATAACAATCTCCAATTAAGGGGTGAAAACAGTAGCCGTTGTTTTGTGTCCCAGAGGAGACGTGCTTGCTTTTTTTCCGGGAACATGTTACGTAAGTGTTTCCTCTTTCAATTAACATTGCTGTGAGTTCCACTGGCCTGCTCCAATCACAACAAGAACAGGATGATTTTAGGACAGTATATCGATGCACAACCTCCTGTATACAGCCATTTTGGGCTTCCACCCTGAGAGGTTGTTTTCATTGGGGTTGATTAGTCATGCTATGAACATCTTTAGGGTGATGTATGTTAGTTCTGTTTAGCAGAATGGGTGTTGCTCACCCACTTTGCCTTGCTTGGTCAGTATAATGATGCTCGTCAACACAATCTTTTAGGTTTGTAAGAATGTCTTATTCTTAAGATAACCAATTAATAATGTCGAAAATTGGATGAGGTAACCTATTCAAAACAAGCAAAAACTTTGTCACAAACCATTACCCCGACAGCCTTCACTTTCCATCATCATTCAAATATACTTTTTTTTTGCTGTCTTTAACAGGCCTCATCACTTCCTCACTCTCCTGCATAAATGAACAAGGAAGCATGTGATCCGTTTGCTACATTATACCCTCCCATTGCCAACGATTTTCAAAGCTGAATGTGCATGTGAATTGTGAATCAATTACTTAGGCTGACATCATACATGTAACTATACCATAGATCAGGGGTTCCCAAACTCGGTCCTGCCATAGATGACGATGTTAATGGTCTTGTGTAAAGGTTCATGAAAAGTGCTGGTCACTGGGGGTCATACATGTGGTTATACTGGTAGTTTTATTGATGTAAAATCACTGGTCTGTGCTGGGTCTGCCTGGTGCTGCCTCAGAAGGTTGTCAGACTGTTTATTGCATCCTATCACAGGTTTCACTTGGCCATCAGCCTGCTCAATGCAGCAGCCACAGTTCATGGAATTTATGGGTATTCTGCATTTTGCTTGGAGAGACAGTGTAGGCCAAGAAATATTGAAGAGGTAATTCAAGGCATTTACCACTGACCTTCAGTCCCTTGTTCACACACGCACACACACACATTACAATCGTCAATCACTTCCTCTGTCATGAACATAGCATTCTGTCATATTTGCTGTCTCATGCGCCTTTATTTCACACTTCTAAGGACTCATACCACTGCCTCTCCTTCTTTATCGCTCTCTCCCACAGACACACAGACACACACCTACAGGATGAGGCTATAGAGTCTGAGGCTCATTGCTGAGAACAGAAATGGAAAACAATCTAACATCAACTGCAACAGAAAACTGGGTCAAATTCATCACTCTATCAAATAAGAAAATCTTCTTGAGTGAAATGTTCTTCAAGCAAAAGTCTCCTCTTATTGTGTTTGCTTTGAATCATATAATCATACCAAATATTGACAAATGCAAAATAAAATTCCTTTGAAATGTCAAGGAGACACACAAAGCATTCTTACTCATCAGATGCCATTGAAGCAGCTATGATAGGTGAACATTCCAGCCATTTCTGACCCAATACCAGTGTATTTGTGTCATCAGAGCTATTGTGAGAGTTGGACAGGTTGAGTTAATTCTGGTTCTTAACTAAGGAACCAAACAATCTGGTGAATCCAGTTCTCCCTCCTGTAGGGAAGCCATGTGATAAGAAATGGAGCTTCTTTAATTAGGCCTCTTTTGTGGGCCACTTCTGCCGACACATCAATAAAACAACATGATGGTGTTACTTTTGGAGCAGAAAAAGAACATAACATTGTCTGTGCCATGATCCTCTACCAAAAACAGACCAAAACAACAGTGAAAGTGCTGCAGAGCGCCCTTCTTTAATCTACTCAAACACTAGTCATGAGTATACATTATGCATTATATTGAGCTGGTGTCTAATATTATTTTATATCAGCTTGTGTTCTTTGTATGTTTGTATTTATGAACCCTGAGCTGTTTAAATGCCATATTACTTCCTTTCTCTGTGTTTTATTTCAGGCTCCGAGATGGCTATCTCTATATATCAGGGAGGTATGACTAAGCTCTGTGAGTTGCTGATGACTGAATACTTCAACTCTAAAGCCACTCCAGGCCAAAGTTTATAACAATGAGGTAAAATACTGTAACAAAGATATTCAGAGGAGATGGAGTCACACCGGAATAAAGGTATTTTGCAACCACCAACACATGTCCAACAAGCTGAGTGGTTACCAGGCAACACCACTAAGCAGAACAACTGCCATCCCCCATGCTTTTCTATTCACATTACTTGAATACAGCTATGGATTAAACAAACCTTTTAGTTGTAAATGCATCTCTCATTTTCAATGAAAGTTTGACACCCTAGTCCTGCCTATGTCAGAGTTTGTTGGACGGAAGGAGGTGCCACATGCCTGTCCCATTTAAAACAAAGACTCAAGTCTAGCCATGCCAATGGTGCTGACAGCCCCCTCTCTCACACCTGTTCTATTGAGGATTACCCCCTCATGCTGCTATGCTCGGGCAATGCCCCTCTTCAGCCTCCATGCCTGCCCTACCATGACTCTGCACATTACCACTCAGGCAAAGGACCATATCACAGGGCAGGGTCGTATTCAAGGTCATTAGACCCATATGAGTAATTGTTTATGTTTTCCCTGTCTTGAGGCATGATTACATATTCCACATAGATTCCAACTGTGTTCCCTTCAGAGGAACTGCACACAAACCTCTATAGTTATATTCATTGTGCCCAGATCTATGTAGTTTACACTGTTTACTCAAGATAAAAGGCACTAAAGTGTTAATGGTCACAGAAATGTTGGTATTTCACCATTATCTTTTGTACTCTATGGTTATATAAAGCTTTCAGGGGTCCTACAATCTACAGTATGTATGTATGAGATGACTGGACTATGTATATATAATGTATGAGAGGTATGGGTGAACTATTCACTGTAGCTATCTCCATACTGACTCAGACCATGCCATCACTGTTTGGACATTCCCTGAAATCAGCTGCAACTGAACCATAATCATGGTGATGACTGTACTTCAGTGAGCTCATCATGACACTGGCTATTTCCCCCATCCTACTCTAGAACCTTCTTCAGGAACGTACCCTATGGATGTTTGAAACATGGCGGTCAAAAGTTGCCTCTGAGACAGATGTTTTCTGAAGAGAGTTAGGCAGGGTGAAGCAGAGAGAGAAGGAGAGGGAGAGAGACCCCTGCTGATCAAACCAGGTCTCCCTCTCTGCCTGTACATGGCAGTTATATATATCCCTTTACATGCCTTAAAAACAGAATTGATAGGTGTTACATCAACACCACGGAAAGGGGAAAGAGGACTACAAAAAAGTATTAAAAAATCAGGCCAGGACTCGCATGATGGTTTGTGACTACAGTACATATCACATGCGCACAGCACCAGACTATTTCACAACATCACTTTTCCAGATGAAGGTCCATCTCTGTCAGGCAGACTGATTATTCTGATCACTCTTGGCCAAACAAAAATCTCTCCACACACAGTATAAAAAATAGAAAGGGCCTTCTGGAAAACTCAAGGGTGTAGCTGTTTAGTCTCCTCCTGTACTCTCTGTTCACCCATGACTGCATGGCCAGGCACGACTCCAACACCATCATTAAGTTTGCCGACGACACAACAGTGGTAGGCCTGATCACCGACAACGATGAGACAGCCTATAGGGAGGAGGTCAGAGATCTGGCCGTGTGGTGCCAGGACAACAACCTCTCCCTCAACGTGACCAAGACAAAGGAGATGATTGTGGACTACAGGAAAAAAAAGAGGACTGAGCACGCCCCCATTCTCATCGACGGGGCTGTAGTGGAACAGGTTGAGAGCTTCAAGTTCCTTGGTGTCCATATCACCAACGAACTATCATGGTCCAAACACACCAAGACAGTCGTGAAGAGGGCACGACAAAGCCTATTCCCCCTCAGGAGACTAAAAAGATTTGGCATGGGTCCTCAGATCCTCAAAAAATTCTACAGCTGCACCATCGAGAGCATCCTGACTGGTTGCATCACTGCCTGGTATGGCAACTGCTTGGCCTCCGACCGCAAGGCACTACAGAGGGTAGTGCGTACGGCCCAGTACATCACTGGGGCAAAGCTTCCTGCCATCCAGGACCTCTATACCAGGCGGTGTCAGAGGAAGGCCCTCAAAATTGTCAAAGACTCCAGCCACCCTAGTCATAGACTGTTCTCTCTGCTACTGCACGGCAAGCGGTACCGGAGTGCCAAGTCTAGGTCCAAAAGACTTCTCAACAGCTTCTACCCCCAAGCCATAAGACTCCTGAACAGCTAATCATGGCTACCCGGACTATTTGCACTGCCCCCCCCACCCCATCCTTTTTACGCTTCTGCTACTCTGTTAAGTATTTATGCATAGTCACTTTAACTCTACCCACATGTACATATTACCTCAACTACCTCAACTAGCCGGTGCCCCCGCACATTGACTCTGCAACGGTACCCCCCTGTATATATAGCCTCCCTACTGTCACTTTATTTTACTTCTGCTCTTTTTTTTCTCAACACTTTTTTTTGTTGTTGTTGTTTTATTTTTACTTTTTTTGTTTAAAATAAATGCACTGTTGGTTAAGGGCTGTAAGTAAGCATTTCACTGTAATATCTGCACCTGTTGTATTCGGCGCATGTGACCAATAAAATTTAATTTCATTTGATTTGATTTGGCTCCTTTTGTAGGACCACTCTATATAGGGTCATGTGAGTGTGAACATCCCCTAGTTCTCACCCACAGGCGGCTGGTAGCACCTTAATTGGGAGGACGGGCTCATAGTAATGGCTGGAACGGAATGGTATCAAACACATGGTTTTCGTGTGTTTGATATCATTCCATTCACTCCATTCCATCATGTAATGTAGTTACGAAAGTTCAATCAGTAAGGTTGGTCTGAATGGATTGTCACTTTTCATTCATCTAGTAAACTCAAATAATTCACACCGCTTCCTATCTCACTCATCAACATAGCCAGTATTTATAGGAGAATGTTTATAATGTTACCTCATTAGCATAGCAGGTATTTATGGTAATGATTATATATCGTTACCTCATCAGCATAGCAAGTATTTATATGGTAGTGTCATGATGGTCCCTCATCAGCATAGCCAGTATTTATATGGTAGTGTCATGATGGTCCCTCATCAGCATAGCCAGTATTTATATGGTAGTGTCATGATGGTCCCTCATCAGCATAGCCAGTATTTATATGGTAGTGTCATGATGGTCCCTCATCAGCATGGCGTCATGTCCTCCCTTCTCCGTTACTATTAGCAAGCATGCGGAATGTCATTCACCTATTAACTTCAGCCTGTGAGCATGGCACACTAAGGCAATTCCACCACTCTTGCTGATTAACTTATGGGCTCACTCGTGCATTAATCACTCTCCTTTCTTTCAACCAATGGGCATGAATCTAGAGGAGTATTTACTGTATATGTCAACTCAAACCTTGTGTCTCCAACTTGTTGTTTTGCAGCAGTGTGCCATGCTACCTCCCCACCACCACCAGCATAATAACCATAAGGCCCGTCATTGGAACTCCTTTCCCCCGGCGGGGGGGTTTTGATGCCAGCTGCCCAGCAAAGGACAACCTGTCATCTGGCTCTGAGGAGCATTCCTCGGAGACGAGGCCTACCCCAAACTATTCAATAAAATTCCATATTGTATTCGGTCTCTTTTGTCATTCAGTTAAGCCTGTACTGGATTGAACTGAATTATGGGCCATCCTCCCCTCACCAGCCTCCTGTCGTCTCGCCCACTCCAAAGAGAGGTCCCTGTAGCTCAGAATGTGAAGTGTCTCTGACGGTCAGTGGCTGATCCTGTGTGACTGAAACTGTCAAGGGCCGCCACACTTGAGAGCACTGGCAGATGCAAGCCGTCTTTTTCTGGCTCCCTATCTTCTCCACTTTCAGCACAAGGCCCCATTCCTCAGATAGCAGATGCTTTGGAAGACTCCTGCAGTGAACTCACACATACATGCCTGAGCCCTGGCAAGGACCTCAATCTGCCAACTATTCCCTCTCACCGCCAGACAGGAAAGAGAGGGGATTTATTTAGCCATTGTGTGCCAAATTACAAGTATGACAGGCCATCACTACATTACTATTGCAGTTTGCCATCACAAGATCGTAGTTTATGAATGTGTTTTAGCACCTCTAGTTGTTTGATGCATTGTCTGTAATTAATAAATTACTTCATCACACTTGATGGTTGTGCACAATCTTGCTGGGAAGGTTTTTTTTTTTTTTTGTTTTTTTTTTTTTGGGGGGGGGGATCTGTCACACAAAGAGATGTCTGGAAGCAGCACTGTCAGACCCTTTTTGAAGCCGAGGACAGTTGTAACTTAATAGGAGGTAGTGGGCAGGGTGATTTAAAATATTGTAGCATGGGCTATGTTAAACGTAAGAGGTTTTTACAAGCCTCGACGTACCAGTTACAGCAAGATACTATTTCAGTCTGACCATTTTCAAAGCTATCAAAGCTATCGGGTTTCTCCTCTGTTTTTCTGTATGGGATTACTCCCCTCCCCTCCTCTCTCTCACACACACATTTTACATTTTACATTTACGTCATTTAGCAGACGCTCTTATCCAGAGCGACTTACAAATTGGTGCATTCACCTTATAGCCAGTAGGATAACCACTTTACAATGTTTTTTTTAATGTTTTTTTAATGTTTTTTTTTTTGGGGGGGGTAGAAGGATTACTTTATCCTATCCCAGGTATTCCTTAAAGAGGTGGGGTTTCAAATGTCTCCGGAAGGTGGTGAGTGACTCCGCTGTCCTGGCGTCGTGAGGGAGCTTGTTCCACCATTGGGGTGCCAGAGCAGCGAACAGTTTTGACTGGGCTGAGCGGGAACTATGCTTCCGCAGAGGTAGGGGAGCCAGCAGGCCAGAGGTGGATGAACGCAATGCCCTCGTTTGGGTGTAGGGACTGATCAGAGCGTGAAGGTACGGAGGTGACGTTCCCCTCACAGCTCCGTAGGCAAGCACCATGGTCTTGTAGCAGATGCGAGCTTCAACTGGAAGCCAGTGGAGTGTGCGGAGGAGCGGGGTGACGTGAGAGAACTTGGGAAGGTTGAACACCAGACGGGCTGCAGCATTCTGGATGAGTTGTAGGGGTTTAATGGCACAGGCAGGGAGCCCAGCCAACAGCGAGTTGCAGTAATCCAGACGGGAGATGACAAGTGCCTGGATTAGGACCTGTGCCGCTTCCTGTGTAAGGCAGGGTCGTACTCTCCGAATGTTGTAGAGCATGAACCTACAGGATCGGGTCACCGCCTTGATGTTAGCGGAGAACGACAGGGTGTTGTCCAGGGTCACGCCAAGGCTCTTCGCACTCTGGGAGGAGGACACAACGGAGTTGTCAACCGTGATGGCGAGATCATGGAACAGGCAGTCCTTCCCCGGGAGGAAGAGCAGCTCCGTCTTGCCAAGGTTCAGCTTGAGGTGGTGATCCGTCATCCATACTGATATGTCTGCCAGACATGCAGAGATGCGATTCGCCACCTGGTTATCAGAAGGGGGAAAGGAGAAGATTAGTTGTGTGTCGTCTGCGTAGCAATGATAGGAGAGGCCATGTGAGGATATGACAGAGCCAAGTGACTTGGTGTATAGCGAGAATAGGAGAGGGCCTAGAACTGAGCCCTGGGGGACACCAGTGGTGAGAGCACGTGGTGCGGAGACAGCTTCTCGCCACGCCACTTGGTAGGAGCGACCGGTCAGGTAGGACGCAATCCAAGAGTGAGCCGCGCCGGAGATGCCCAGCTCGGAGAGGGTGGAGAGGAGGATCTGATGGTTCACAGTATCAAAGGCAGCAGACAGGTCTAGAAGGACAAGAGCAGAGGAGAGAGAGTTAGCTTTAGCAGTGCGGAGAGCCTCCGTGACACAGAGAAGAGCAGTCTCAGTTGAATGACCAGTCTTGAAACCTGACTGGTTTGGATCAAGAAGGTCATTCTGAGAGAGATAGCAAGAGAGTTGGCTAAAGACGGCACGCTCAATAGTTTTGGAGAGAAAAGAAAGAAGGGATACTGGTCTGTAGTTGTTGACATCAGAAGGGTCGAGTGTTGGTTTTTTGAGAAGGGGTGCAACTCACATATATCCACCCTCATGAGCTTGCAAAGCTATAGCAAAGGGTAAACTGCAAAGTCACAGTAGGATTTCAGTCCAGCTTCCACCAAGTGCACAGCTGAAATTCCTAGAAGAGAGGGGCAATCATGGTTATTTGGGAGATGATTGATATCCTAGAGCAAATGGCCCACTAACAAGGCCATGCTATGTTACTCTGAGGGAAAGCAATACAGTACTGGACATTTAATCTAAAATCAAATTTAATCTAAAATCAAATTTTAGTCAAACAAATAATGCGTTTAGGGTGTATATATTTTGTCGGCCAAGGAACTGACCGTAACTATGTCTACATGTCGCAATAATTCAAGAGCTGGCCAAGAGGGAATTGTCACCCTAAACATATTGCAAATCCTGTGTAAGGATTAGACAATGTCACAAATGAGATTTATAACTACTCCGTTGACTAAATAGATTGGAATTTCGTAAGAATTTCTTAAGGAGTGTTTCTTTACATTGAATATATTGTGTCTAATGTAATAGATATATCACATAGAACACATGTAGTCATGCAAATGTCCATAACATCTATTTTGTAAGGTAGGAATCTGTATCACGTTGAGCTGCCTTTTCATGCATGTTCTTATACAGCTTCGCATGCGTCAACACACCTCTTAGAAAAATAACCTGTGCATGCCAAAATGGAGACTGCAGAGCACCCCAAAAAAAATTGGGCAGCACCAGCCCTTTTAATTGAACGGTTTTATTGTGTTTGGGAAATGCGTTCTACAAATTAAATATTATTATGATTAATTAGGATATCACTATATACAAAGCACAGAGCACCCACATAATAATCCACAAACAATGCACAGTCGAAAATGCTTATTACCTAAGGCATGTGTCTCAAAGTTTTAAGTGTTTTGAGGTGTTCATTTGATTGGTGTATGTGTAGGAAGAGCTGCTGTTCAGCCAAGGATTAAAGAGTAAGTTAAAGTGATGTAACAGTGTTCCATACAAAGTTTACTTTGTCTCATGCAACTGTAATGTTACGTCATCCAATGACTGTCTGACACTCCAACGTGTGTTCCTGAAACTATGGTTCTGACTAGAGGGAGTACGGTGCCTTTCACGCCACTTCGATACAACGTGATTTTCGTAGCAGGTTAGGAGAGCATTTTCCCTAACCTTAACCTCAGTCTCCTAACCTGCTAGGAAAAAGTCACTTCGGTATCGAAGTGGCATGAAAATAGTGTTTCCAGAGGGGGAGTCCAGCTACATCCGGAAGTTACTTTTTCGTAGCAGGTTAGGAGAATTTACGCAGCAAGTTATGATAATTAACGTGGCAGGTTAGGAGACTTAGGTTAAGGGTAGGAAAAGGGTTAGGGTTACCTAAAATGCTCTGTCACTTCCGTTCGTAGCTGTACTCCCTCTAGTCACAACCCTGAACTATTTTGGCCAACAGTGCAAGGTTTGAGAAAGGGGTGTTAACAAATTCAGCAATTCCCCCATCTACTGGGCGGGAACAGTTTACGTTTACAAACACTTATTGGTCACAGGTGGCATCGCTCAGGGTTATTCGGTAGTTATTGGTCACTCAACTCTTGCTTCTCGGTTTCAATATACTGGTAGGCGACGCTTGAGAGCGGATTGTTCCGTGGCAGTGGTCGTGGCGCACTTCTGTTACTTTAGTTTATTCGGACCCCCCCAAAAAAGGCCTGAAGGGAGTCAACGAGCGTATTTTATTGTTTGTTAGAGGTATTTTGGATTTTTTTAGTGTGGGTAGTTATTTTGGGAACTTGCCCTCCAAATTATAAACTTTTTACGCAGATAACCGGCAATTAGATGGAAGACAGTGAACAAGTAGTATCGTCGACAACTCCGTCCGTAGACGAAATGAGTAGGTACGGTCAATATGGGAATCATTATGGCAACGAGGCCACAGCTAAAGTTGGCGAAGATGATATTGTAGACTTAGTTGGCGGGGCACAGGATGCTATTGAGAGGCACATGGCTTCTTCCCCCGAGGATATAACAGAATTTACGAAGGAGGAAACAACGGAACAACTGACAAACGAGGATGTGATTTCAGATTCAACTCCATCAGATGAACAGGAGGAAGAGGTGACTGACACAATTTCAGAAGCTGAACCAGTGATTCTCAATCCTTTTGAAGCAGACTCTTTGCCAGAACTCATCAGGCCAGATCCACCAAAAGCAGCTCAAGAAGCACCAGCCCCAGTAGTAGAATCAGCTCCAGTAGTAGAAGTGCTTCCCGAAGCGGCTCCAGAAAAAGAAGCGATTGCGGCTCCCCCAGCAGCATCCGGTGAGTAGTCAATGATTTTAAACGTTTTAGACGTAATCTGGTTTCGTAATCAGTCTCTTGGTAAAACATTATTAGAGATGTTTCAGTGTTTTCTTGTTAACTATTATTTGCCATTCCCTTTACCGTTGACTAGCTATTTAACGCTACCTTACTAACGCTACTAACTGATAATGTGGGGTAACGTTAGCTAACTAGCATAACGTTAGCTATGTGGGATTGATGCGACAACCATTTTTTGTTTAAGCAAATGTTTGTAGCCAGGGCATTGTTGTGGACGGCTCGATACAACAATGCCTTGGCATTGCCATTGATAGTTGTTTAGGTAACTAACGTTTCTGAAGTAAATGTTTTATGGGCGGCCAATAACGCGAGGTAACTAGCTATGTGAAGATGCGGCCCACCTGTTTTGACAAACTATCATCAGCAGGAAGGTAGTTAACGTTAGTTAGCTAATATAACGTTAATGAACTGGCAGAATTGGACTAACGTTACCTATTTCAACGACTCCTTTAAAAAAAGTGATACAATAGTGTGGTCATTTTAAATTACATATGATGGTAGCTAGCTTTGCCATAGTATTTTTTTAATCCAAGAAGATGATAAATTGGGTCATGTCATGCTCCGACCTGGTTTGTGTGGTTGCGCTAGCAAAGCTAGCTAGCACGCTCTGTTTTGACTCAGTCAAGATGGCTTGTATAAGTCGTAACAAAGGAATCTAATCTAAAATCGACCACTCCCGTTTTAATTGTTTCTCCCCAAAATAGCAGTTATTTTCATGAACGGTAACTAACTACCTAATGGAAGCAAGCTAGCGAACGTTATTTTTCTGATAACATTTTTCATCGCACGATGGATTGGTTTTTCACCCCTACAAATCTTCCACCTGATTTATTTGGTTAATGTCTGACGTGTTTTTATGAACTCCAACCAATTCGCCTGAAATCTGACATTAGTTGGGAGCAATGTTTGTAATTTGGTTGGCTAGCTAGCTAACCACTTTCCCAAACATGCGAGGCAAGACAGTCAGGGCGGGGTTGGGAGAACATTAGATTAGCTTCAAAGACCTGGTTGAGTGACTTTTCATTGAATTGCTTTAGGCCCGACTATTGCCTTCGGACTAGCTAATAGGCCTAGCTAATTCTAATTTTTGGGAGGACTGCATTTTTTATATAGTCTACTTTGGTTTCCTGCAATAATTTGTGTAGACTTCTTAAACAAGAGCGATGCTAAAAACACTCAGGAAATGGGCCTACATAAATAAAGGTAAAATAAAAAAAGGGGCTCCCACTCCCTTTGCTGTGGATTGTAGTCTCCGTATCCTACAAAGGGCAAGTGGAGATAAGGGAATACCCACCCCACCTCAGAATGCGTCTCTCTTTACCACCACAGCAGCTGGGTTTATCATCTACCAGGGCACTGAATCACTTCTGACAATGTATTAGCCTACTTTTATATTGGCACACTAGGTTAGGTATAGCCAAGTACCTCAACTCCACAATGATTTCATCCACAGAGTATAGTAGGGAGACTAGCGTTTTTTTAAATTTACCTCCAACTCCCTATGCAGTCGATACTTCATAAATGTACATTCTTAAACCCTTCCAGTGTATCTGTTTGTCCTCTGTTGTGTGCCTTTCTATGTTTGCTTTAATCCATACTTTTTAATTAAATGTTAATCAAATACAACCACCGACTGTTTTCTGGTTGCGATTCAATTGGCACATGCGCATTGTTGCCATGTTAGAGCAACAGAAATGAGGAAACAGTCTGGTTGTATTTTATTAACTTTTATTAAAGTATGGATTTCAGCACGCAACAACAGAGGATAAAAATAGATACACGGTAAGGGTTTAAGTATTTACATTGTTGAAGTATCGACTGCATTGCGATTCAGTACTTGGCTAGGTTAGGTGCTGTAGTTGCTATGGTGTCAGGTTAATCAGACCTCTGTTTCTTGACAAAAGGTGTGTTCTGTGTGGAACATGTTATGTCATAGTAGGGAGTGTGTTTTGACAGCAAACATACATTGGGTGTTTGTCAATATGTATACTAACGTACTCCACACTCATGCTCCGAGTGCATTCTCAGAGGATGTTCTTGAGTCCATTCTTGTGAGTGTATAGAAGGCATAAAACATAACATTTGAGAAGCACTCTCATTCTCCCTACTGTATTACCTCACACATGCTGCACTTCCCCATTCACTGAACCTTCTTGCAGCCAGGACAATGACAATAGACGAAACAAGATATACACAAATGTTTTACTTCATAATTATCAGCTAGCGTTATGTGAATTGTAATAATCTAGCTAGCCAGCTAGTTAAACAGTCAAAAATGTCCTTAAGCTAATGTAATGCAAGGTGGAAGCCAATTCTTCTTGGGTAGCTAGCTACCAATTCTTCATGGCTAGCAGGCAATATATGAGATGTGAATAGGCAACATTTCATTCCGAAATCGGAGTATTTTCTTTCGCTTCAGCTCAAATAATGGCCACCATTGAGTTCAAGAAATTGTCATTTTTTTTATGTTGGTGCGTGATATTTCTTGCCATACTTTTCGTTGAAGCTTGCATCGACGCAAGCTTCAATGTGTAGAGGTGGAGTACGCATCCGAGAAGTGCCCTCCGTGCTCCGTTTCGCATACTTTGATTTGAACTCATGCGACCCTCCCGTGCTACAGATTGCATGCTCGGAGCATGGTAGTATGCATATTGAGAAACACCCATTGAGTTCTTCGGCGAAGATAGCAGCAGGTAGAAGATTATCCCACTGCATCTCATGTCGATGCCATGCAAGAGTTCTCCTCCCCATAAAATCAGACACCAACAGGAAGGCCCCCTTCTCATCTCATATTGGCTTGACTAGAGTTAACATGACTTCCATTGCAGTTGCTATACATGTATCCAGCACATCCAACCCGTTTGCTTAATCTACACAGGAAGCCGGTCCGACCCTAGTGCAGCTGTAAGCAAGCAGATCGGATCTGTTGGCTACTGTACATGTAGCCTTTCCACCATTAACTTTCTTTACCACCTCAGACATATGACACGCTTAATGTCGCAGCTCTCATGTTCCCGCTAAGCTGCATGGGTGTGCAGCTCCCCTCGGATTGCCGCACAGAATATCCGCCTGTGCAGAGAAGCATGAGATTGAACATCGCTCACCTTTTCTTGAGTTTTCCCCTTTAGTTAACCCTATCAACGTTTCGCTCTACTGTGGGAGATGGATCAAATCAACACTATTATCCACTTTCAATGTAATATACTGAAACAAACGAACTATGCAAGATTTAGTATGCAAAATTAACTGCAAGAGATTTTCTTGTAGGCAGAGCGCATTGGAGTAGGATTCTATTGCATTGACTGGCACTGCTCAGGCCTGTACTCTACACAGACTGGTGCGCCATAACCAATCAGAGCTGCAGTAGGCCTATATGCCTACATTGAACACCACACATTGGCTGCTGCTGTACGCTTAATGATAGAACAGCTAATTCCATGCAAAAAAATGTATGGGATGCATTTATTCCATTGTTTTTTATGGTAGGCCACTGGTAGGCCTACATTATAATAAAATAGCCTACTTGGTCATGGTTAACTGTAACTTAAAGTGGGTACAGCTTAATTGTTCACAGTAAACGCGCCGGAAGTTGCACAGAATTTTCACAATGTTTGCGCTCACCAGACCTGAAATTTGCTCAGTGCCATCAAACAAATTAGAGGGAACATTGGTTGTAGGTCATGGTGAGTGTTGGCCTAAATTTAGGGTTCCACAATACACTATTCAAGCGAAGTCATTGCCATAAAGGCCTATAGCTTATGCAGAACAGGTGGACAGAAAATTAAAGCAACTTGGATTTCATTATAGCTAATGTATAATGTCTATTGGTTAAATTTTAGGTCTACTTCAACGCTGGAACCTAGACACAAGAGGTAACTGGTCTGAAACTGGTCTAATCTGAATAATCCTCAGATTGGAATAATCAATGTAAAACATTCATTTTGTAATATGAAAATATATTACTGGCTTTTGATGAGTGAATGCTTGATCTTTTTTTGAATGATTGGACAATGGTATTCAGAACCATTGTTGATGATTGCAACTTGTGATTTTCAATTGTTACATTCATGATCATTGAATCAACCAAGTATGATTTATGTTTTGTTTCTGGCCTACTGAAATATTCCAAGACATCTTAATCTACAGGCTATTGAGAATATTGTGAAATTGTGGTGATCTGGCTGAAATAGGATTGAAATGACTCAAATTGGGAGATTTATGCAATTAAACATGTCACATTTTGATTAAATGGTCTTGATTTGAATTTGTGCTCTTTCTATGTTTTTGCCAACTCTCACCTAATGCTCTGCTAAGTCAATGATATTAAGCCTATGTCTCAAACAGTCCTAAAAGCTGGAATCAAGGATTGAAATAAGGAATACAGTTTTCAAAAATGGGCTATGTTGTCTCATTCAATACGCTAGACAAGAGCCTGAACCACATTTTTGCGGCTTCGTTTAGAAATGTGATAAGATTATTGCCATGAACATTTGTGTAATATTTGCCATGTGGCTTGTCCATTGGCCATGTCCATTGACTAGATTGCACAGGCAGTTTCCCCTTTATTATAGGAAATGACTGCTAATTGTTTCTGTTGGTTATTTTTCCCTAGTTCCTTTTTAAGGATAATCTTCATGCTGCTACATTAAAAGGGAAATTATACAGTATTTCTGACAAATATTACCAGCTTCCCTGACTTCTTTGTTGCATGCCTGACAGCTATTCCTGTCTTGTATGCTCTAAGCTGCCTGTACAGAGAGGGTGTCCGCAATGTGTCCCACTGTTAGTATCTGGTTCACATTATTGTGGTCTTGCTTGAAAAACTTTCTACCTGGGCATTTTGTTTTATTTCCTCTTCTCAACTACTGGCATTGTCAATTTCACACTGCTACCGTCTCTCTTTCAGATGAACATTTTCTTCCTCCTGCTCCGCTTCAACCTCTGATGCAATTTCCAAAAGGCAAGTTCTCTTTGCTGGCTGTGTCTTTGCCCTCCTGCATCTTCTTTTTCAGTTCATTCCTTTATACCTGAATTACATTTTGACTGTCTGTGAAATGCATGCCAAGTTCGTTAAGGAATCGTTTTCATAGTATTTGCATTTGAGTAACTTTGAAAGTAGCTATAAAAAAAGGGTGTTCTTTTATTTGTATAATCATGTATTGTGAATCCCTGTGACCAAAGTCCACTTACAGTAGACCCTAGATATGACAGAAGAAACTAACTTTATAGTTACAAATTCATAAGACGTTTAGAAGTGATGATTCCCCTCATTGATTGCGCCCATGTTAAGTGACTAAATTGACACATTACACAAGGATTGGCTAAGAAGAATAAAACATCTTCATAACTGGTTTTGCATCTTTTGGCATGCCAGACGATACCTCTGAGATATATCTGATGGGAATCACCACTTCACCTCTGCAGAATGCTGGAAGGGCTTGCCTGGCATGGCTTTCTAGCACTGAAGGAATGGAGTGTGTCTTGATGTATTGCATTTTCCCTCTCTACTCAAGAACTTGGGCAGATGGGTGATTCCCCTGCTCCCATCTCCCCCCTCTCTCCTCTTCACTCTCCTGACTCTCTGGAGGACCTCTCTTTGTCAGAGTCCCCAAATCCAACATCCGCTCCATTGGGCTTCTCTTCTTGGCCTTCTACTGAGCCTCCCAAAATGCCGACCAAGGATATTCCTTGTGATGAAGAGGGTAACACCAGATTAGGCTTTATTAAGAACGATGAGGATACCGTGAAAGGGTTAGAAGCTGCTACCTACACTCAAAGTAAACATGATCAAAACATTTGCTCGGAGAGAGATGTAAGGCCCAAGTCTCTGTGTGAAGACAGTGGGGTTGTCTCTCCCGAAGAGCAGATTTGTAGCTCAGTCAGGTCTACTACTCCTTCCCAGTCCCCCAAAAATCCCCAGATGACCCCTGAATCTGACATCGCACCTGCCTCCTCTACCCCAACAGAGCACTGGGATTCTCCATTCCTAGCTTCTCAAGACAACACCAGGGCCTCCATGAATATGTTCTCCAAGGACTCAGCCTCCAGAGGCTCCTCTGGGTATGCGCCAGATATGCTTGGCCAACCAGATGATGACTTAATGTTTGAGGTGAAGAAGAATCCATTCCAGGGCTTCTCCCCTGTAGCAGATGCAGGGTTCTCCCATTTTGGGGATACCACTTCTGACAGCCGGGCAGCTAAAATGTCTGAGAGTCCCACCCCAGACCTGGTCCAGTATGGCCAGGCTGGAGACTCCCAAGATGGCAGCCCACCGTCATATTATGATGAGACAAAAACTTACGAGTCTGTCAAGATGGCTGCGGACTCGCTCATGGAGCCACTCAATCAGATCTCAACCACCCCAAAAGAGAGCGAAGACTCTGCACCTCCACCATCTCTCCCAGATATCTTAAAGCCCTTCCCTCTGAACCCTGACAAAGTGGACTCTGGCTCTTCTGAAGGAAGCACTGAGCCGAGCCCTGCTCCTGTCCGGAAGATTGTAGAGTCACCCACTCTCCCCGTCACTCTGTCAGCCACAAATCCCTTTGCTTTCGATTCCAAAGCTTTACTGCTGAAGGAGCTGACTGAGGAGACTGAAGCAAGATTAGCGGTGAAGACTGAAGATGATAAAGGCTTTAGTGCCTTTGACCTTGTAAAGGAGGCAGAGACCACACCCCCGAGCAAAGAACCTGTCCAGATAGAACAAAAAGATTGGATGTTTTCCAGTCAAGATTCACCCAAAACAGTGAAGAAATTAGAGCCTCTTAATATCCAGACTAGAAAGACCCCTGAAGATTCTGATTCCGAGAGTCCCTCCGCAGACTCGCTGTCCCCTGTTCTGGAGGCAATGGCCAAGAATCCTGCAAGTTTCCAGGTGGAGACTGAGAAGAATGACATGAAAGTGGAAGAGCCAGAGGCAGCAGAAGAGATCTCTGAGCCGGATGTCTCCTCAGAAGAGTTTGAGTTTGTCGAACGGCCCCCCAGGGGTGTGATGGATGAGTTTCTAGAAACGTTCGATGGCGCCAAGTTTGCCAAGGCACCAGAGCTTAGTATGGATGATGATGATGAAGATGACATGAGCTTTGGGCTGAAGGATGTGGCGTCTGCAAATGTAGCCCCAGAAGTTCAGGAAGAAGTTCCCAGTCAGAGCTCTTACCTCCTACTTACCCAGAAGGGTAAGGCGGACCTGGAGAAGGATGATATCAACGAGCCCGCGTCTCAGGCCCCTCTCATCCACTCGCCTGTTCGCAAACCGGAGATGCTCGCTAAGGACACAGAGGGCCCCAAAACTGCTCAGATGCCCAACCTGAGCACAGAAGCAGGTAATTTCCGCATGGAAGTTCGTCACCATTGGTGCATCATCATTTCACTCTCCTTGGTCGTCGTTTAGCTCCGCCCATAACTCATTTTTCTCCCATGCACAGTTTTCACTTCTTTTACATCACCTTTCTCTGCCTCGTCCCTTTTTACATTTTTATTAACCATTATAATTGTGTGTGTGCATGTGTTGGCATGAGATGGGTTTCATGGTCTTGGTTTTCATATTCAGTAGTTAATTCCCCCTCCACCTCCCCATTAGTACATTTCAGTGTCTTAATTCTTGTCATTGTATTTTGCAATCTATCCTCTTGATGAGGTAAGTACAGAATTAATTTCTCATGACTTCACAGAAATTGAATACAAATGGGCAATGGGGGGTTTTATGTTACAAAGAGATTACGTTAGAAGGGCATTGAAACCACACAGAATATATTTCTAGGAAGTGACCTAGCAGTGTATAATCCCATACCAAGGTATAGCATACATTTCAGCCATCTAGTAATATTTGAGTGCCTGTCATTTACATTTATAGACCTAGAGCTTGTGAACACCCATTTTTCATAATACTCCTGGTATGAAAATGAACTGATCTACAATAATTAACTTAGCTTCTGGCCAATGGGTGTGAATGGGACTACATAGGGCCTGGTAAGAACTGCCTCACATGGGGTAGTCACTAGTTAACACAGCCACAAAGTCATAATTATGGCCAAACACCCATTTCTACAATTTGCCTTCTTAAAATGTTATTTTAAATTGAACCTTATACTTAACCTTAAATTAAGCTGTTTTTTTTGTAGCTAATTTTGACTTTGTGGGTGTGTTATCTAGTGGAAATCTCTCACATGGACCAGGGCGTGGCAGTTAGCAGGCCTACCTTTGTCTTGCTCACCCCCCAGTGGTTCTAGTTTGCCCAGAGCTTTTTGCTGTGTGGAATTAGATTACCTCTGTCTGCAGTCTGGTTTTAGCCCTTACTGAAAATAACCAGAGATATGAAGCTGAAATTGTACACCTCCTTATAGGCCCCTATAGCTTTTAAGGCCACATGTGGATGAAACCAGCTCAGTGAAAGGGGCAGTGTTATAGCACAACATGTCTATATATTTAGTAAGGCTTACCGTACTGAGGCAGTGCCCTTCTGATCTAGTGCTCTAGTACATTTATTTATTTTTTGCATGATTGCCTGAGAGAACATTATAATTTTTTTGCAGTTAAGATGAAAGCTTAGCCTAAGTCTTTTAAAGATGAATGGCTTAGTTGTACCTTGCTGGTTATTCACCCAGTGATGCCACCGATATCAGTAGAGTGCAGATATTTATTTATCTGATTGGGACATTGCTCTGAGCCAGGCTGGTGGGCCCCAAGACAGTGTGCGAGGAATCTCCCCGCTAAAAAAAGTATCTGCCTGCATTGCGACACCAGCCGATGAAGAATAGAGCTTGTCTGCAAGTGTTCCCTTATTTGGTCGACCGGATATGCAAAACCATCTGAAACATCACCACCCCTGACATCTCATTCGCAAAACCCCCTTAGTGAGATTGTGGGTTGTTTGAATCCACATAGATCTGTAGTGACCGACCACACTGTATGATTAATCATTCACCCATCTTCTTTCTTCAGTAAGACTACACCCTTATTCTAGAAAAATGAACCTTGTACGGTACCACCTATTGTCTCTAGTGCTGAGCATGAATATACATTGGGGAGCTGTGACCCATTTGTCAACTCTCTGAAAGACTTGCTAAAAACACTAACACAATATGAATAATTTGAAATTATAATGAAGTGTAAACCTAGGCAGGCATTTAAAAGAAATGAGGGAGGTGCCCTCTAGTGGACTAATACAACAATCACAATTTTCTCATGTGATTTACGACTACTGATGAGGGTTGATTTAAGAGATGACCAGATGTGTTAATTGTTTGGCTGATTTGATGATATGATACAGTTTATGAAGATGGCCTTGATCAACACTATTGAATAATATTAAATTCATAATTTAAGCGCATTCTGCCCAGATTCTACCCAGTGCATGAGATTAGGTCTCCCGAGTGGCGCAGTGTTCTAAGGCACTGCATCGCAGTGCTAGCTGTGCCACTAGAGATCCTGGTTCGAATCCAGGCGCTGTCGTAGCCAGCCGCGACCGGGAGACCCATGGTGCGGCTCACAATTGGCCCAGCGTCGTCCAGGGTAGGGGAGGGAATGGCCGGCAGGGAGGTAGCTCAGTTGGTAGAGCATGGTGTTTGCAACGCCAGGGTTGTGGGTTCGATTCCCACGGGGGGCCAGTATGAAAAAATTATAATGTATGCACTCACTAACTGTAAGTCGCTCTGGATAAGAGCGTCTTTTAAATGACTAAAATGTAAATGTAATTAGATTATGGACCATTTGAATTGGTTAATGTAGCATTTGAGGCCATTCAGAGGGCTTCTTTTATTTTATTAACAGTACTCACTGTAGTCCAGGGATTATCTATCTAATCTATGCGTTTGTAATAACTACAGAGAACGTTAGGTGGGTATACGCCATATCCATTATGTATAACAATAGAGAAATCATGCACAAAGTAGCCTACACAATCGCAAAACATGTGAAATACACTGTATACAAAAGTATGTGGACACCCCTTCAAATTAGTGCTGAAGCGCGTAGCGCGTAAAAATCGTCTGTCCTCGGTTGCAACACTCATTACCGAGTTCCTGCACACAAGCCTAAGCTCACCATGCAATGCCAAGCGTTGGCTGGAGTGGTGTAAAGCTTGCCGCCATTGGACTCTGGAGCAGTGGAAACACGTTCTCTGGAGTAATGAATCTTCACCATCTGGCAGTCCGAAGGATGAATCTGTGTTTGGCGGATGCCAGGAGAACGCTACCTGCACGAATGCATGGTGCCAACTGTGACGTTTGGTGTAGGAGGAATAATGGTCTGGGGCTGTTTTTCATGGTTTGGGCTAGGCCCCTTAGTTCCAGTGAAGGGACATCTCAACACTACACCATACAATGAATTACATTCTAGACTATTCTGTGCTTCCATCTTTGTGGCAACAGTTTGAGGAAGGCCCTTTCCTGTTTCAGCATGACAATGCCCCTGTGCACAAAGCGAGGTCCATACAGAAATGGTTTGTCGAGATCGGTGTGGAAGATCTTGACTGGCCTGCACAGAGCCCTGACCTCAACCCCATCAAACACCTTTGGGATGAATTGGAACGTAGACTGCGAGCCAGGCGTAATCGGCCAACATCAGTGCCCGACCTCACTAATGCTCTTGTGGCTGAATAGAAGCAAGTGCTCGCAGCAATGTTCCAACATCTAGTGGAAAGCCATAGCAGAAGAGTCCATGATTTTGGAATGAGATGTTTGACCAATGTTCTTTTCTTTTCTTTTTTCTTTTACATTGTTTGCAAACTGATATGTGACGTATTAATGCCAAAATAACATGCAAAACAGCCCCCCCCCCCACCTAAAAAGGTGCTGCCCCACTTGCCCTGAATGACGGGTCACCACTGAACTTATATCTATCAGTAAATGCTAACTAAGGCGACAATGGGTATGCAAACCAGGTATTGAAAAGGTTTGGTCAGGAGTCTTGGTTGAATCTTTGTGATGCAGTCATCATGCACTGTTTGAATTAAAATGTAACAGCTTTCCCAAAAAACCTTACCAATTAAATGTTGACTGCAAAGTAGGCCTACCTGGCAGAACGATATGATGATTTTCTATCAATCGGGAGTGCATTTGTTTTGCAAACTGCCATCACATGTACACTGTAGGCCTACATTGTTGTACAGAAACACTGCTAGCCAAACGGTCTCTTGCTAGGAAAACTACACCCTCCCAAAAATGATTTAAATTTTTCCCAGACCTAAAAAAGGGTCTATATGGTTTAAGCATTGTTGTGGATTTAGAACATCCAATTTGTTGTTTTTGTCTAAAGTGTGATTTTGAGTGAACCTGAAAAAACTGAAGGAAAACGTATATCATTTTTCACACAGGGCAACTTTCTTCGCCAGGCTGGCAGTTTTTAGGATTGTTTTTGCTCCAGGCACCACTGGGTGGAGTCATCTACTCACTGCTTTGTCATATGTGGTGGTGAGGGGAGGGATAAACACGTGTACATTTGCGCAAGGGGAGGGAGAGTATCTATCTGGGAGATAGGGGGGAGGGAGGCGGGGGAAGTTTCTAGCTGCTGCGTCAGAGCATTAGGCGTTCTCTGTGCCAGCAGACAGTCCGCTGACCTCAGTCCTACACCCTGAGAGAAGGGGTGAGAGGGAGGGAAAGAGACACAGAGAAAGGAAGAGCGAGACAAGGAACACTGCAGTCGTCTAACAGGAGGAAGGTTTGGTTGTCCCCCCCATCTTCCACCTCGGTCCCCGCACCCCACCCGCCTGCAGCCCAACACACTGCACACTGTCTGGAATGCCCTGCTGATACCTACACAGCGGCTCTATCATGGAAAACGGAAAAACAGAAAACGGAGACTCCCAGCCTCCGCCACAGTGGAAAGACAAGGGTATCCCTCTTCCTTATTTTACTGTTGCGGCAACCTTTTCTAAATTCGTTTTTTAGCAGTGATGGCTGGGTTCTATAGACAGATTTCATTTGTGAAATTAAAAGTAGTCAATTTGTTTTTAGATGGTGGTTATTAAACAATGCGCAGGTATTGTGGACATTCGTAGGATGTTATTGGTAATGACTTTGGTAGTTTTGACTGGGTTGTTGGAGGTTGATTGTCCCATCCAATCATGCATATCATTTGCTCTATGAATGAGTAGCCGTCCGTAAATAGATCACTGATTGTTGGTAGAGGCACTCTTAAAATGCTTATTTTTTTTTCTATAATTTTCTCTGGATTGCTGGCAGATGACCTTTGGTCAGAGTAGCGCTGACGGGAGTAAGTCTGTCCAAAGGTGCATGGTGGAAAGAGGGGCGTTGAGCTAAAGTGAGATTACATTGTCTAATGATTCCATGCAGCCTGGAGGTGACACCACTGCCTGGTCAGCTGCTACCAGTGCACCAGGAGTCTCTTCCCCAGGGGTCTCTCTAACCCCTCTGACAAAAGTGCTTCTGAATGCAGGGCCAGCCTTCAGCCCTACAGTTTGCTGATGAGGTGTTTAGAAAGGTGTATAGAAGTCAATTGTTCAGCATGTGCAAAACTGGTCAGATTCACATTTAACCTAGATGGCAAGCACCAGAGGATCCATGTGGCTTATGGCAGAAGAGAGGTCTTCTGGTGTTTTCCAGGCCCAGCTGTAGCCATCTGCTTTCAGATCAGACTGGGACATGGGTTGCCTGAGCATCACACTGGTGCTGTGGCTGTGCTCACGTCTGCTGATTGTCATGTGTGCTGCTGCCGTTGCATCATTCTGGGATGGGACTCGGCACGCATTGCAACAAAGGGCATTGTGCTCAAAGGGCCTCTGTGTCAACTCTATTTGACTAAATGGTATGTCATCCATTCTCGCAATTACTATCTGGCTGAGCATGAAAGAGGCACTTGGCCACTATCGGATAGGGTAATGACAGTGGAGTAGTTAGTTTTAGTAGGCAAGGATAGGTAGCCTGACGACTCATACTGTAGTCTGAGACTGCCGTCATTGAAGTCGATTGTGGTGATGAGGGGCACGAGGTGTGTTTTGCAAAACAAAGTCATCCGCGATTGGATCGTCTCCAACCGATCAGAGTATCAAACCCAATTGCTAATTTTCAAACCGTCTCATTACCCACGTGTGTTCTGGCTCTGGCCCAACCCATCGGTTTCTGGATCAATCAGAGGGCCCGAATGCCTTCGCATTCTGTGAAGGGTCGAGTAGGTACTCCGATCCAGACTCCCTTGGGCGTGGAGTAGCCAAAGACAGTACGGTATGAAGATGGGCAGAAACTGCTTCTCCAATATAAATCCTTGATCACAATTGTAGGCGATGTCATGGCAACGTTAGCTAGCAAAGCTCATGTGTAGAAACACGTCATCGGGTCTAACGGTCGTCTTGCGCCATCAAATCAAACGCACTCCTTCGAAATGAAGTTGTTTTTGACCAAAATGAAAACGTGTCAGTTTGTCACTTTCACAAGGTTGGAGTAATGACATATTCAACTACTTAACTATGGAAGAATTGTTCACTTCTCATTGACTTTTCAAACCCCGGCCTGGTCTGTTTCGCAAGCGTTCCCGAAGTCTCGCAATGTAGCGCCTCTGGATTTAGAAACTCTGTGGCGTAGCGTTTGGCCGGAGCTAGCCTACGCTAACATCCAGTTTTCAGGGATACAGTATTCTCAATATAACTTCTGTTTCCCCTGAAAAACGGAAGTGGAAACACCACTCGGGCGTCTTTTTACGCTTGCCATGTTAGGTTAAAGGAGTCTGGGTAGCCAGGCAAAAGCAAAGGCCTATCGTTTTTCTTTGAACTTAATATGATAAAGGGTGAATTGATTTCTGTCGGACATGTATTCTGATTTAAGAGTTTGAATAGGACTGGTTCCAACTGGGGCATTATGGCTAAAAAAAAAGATGTTCTTACTAACATGAACTCACTGCCAGGCACTTGTTGCTAAATATTGGTCCACAGCTTCAAATGGTTGTATGAAAGACTTTCAATACATTGCAAACTGCCTCTGGTGTCAGTTTCTACATTTGTTGGAATATGGCTTTGTTACTCCTGATTTTAGATTTGATCTGACTTTGTATGTCTGCAAAGATGCACTGTTGTATTATGTTGATTGAGCTGGGTAACATTTGCAGAGTTATGTATGATTTTCCACACCTACTACTCGCCGATTTTCATTCCGTGTTGAAACCAAATGACTATTCATACAAAGCTTTACCACTCTTCCCTCGAATAGTAGAAAAGCTCATTCACATATTTGCATTGGTCATGTATTGAAACGTATTATGGGTTAATTATTAAGGGCTGAGGCGCTGCAGAGCTGCGCAGACAAGTAGACTTCAAATCGATCTAGCAGGAAGTGAACTGCCTCGCTATCGCTCGCACAGCTGAGCTAGGAGCTGGTGCTGAATGCGAGGAGGCTCAAGATGGATGCCGAACGGGGTTAGTGCTGTCATTCTCTTTCGTTTACGATGCTGCTTTTTTCATATCACATTTATATTCGATTGTATTGCCATTTTAATTAAACACTTTGCTTGACAAACGCTTTGGGGGGAGGCAGATGCGTTGGAATTGAGCTGTGCGTGGCGCTAGTATGTATAGGGCACGCTACTAGGCCAAACTGGACGTTTTATCGTGATGGGGCTGCACTGGGCTGAGAACGACATGGCGTTATGGACGACTCATGGCTATTTCCCTGTTTATCTATAGCCCCCATTAATATATTAAACACCAGTATGTATACGAAATGACTTGATTAAAACATGGCGTGTTTATAGGATGAGATCAGCGCTGTTGATAATGCGTGGGCTATTTTTAGGTCCTCATGCTAGTGCATGCTTACCATATGTAGCTAGACAGACACGTTCGGACTGAAATAGCTCCCCTTCACGTTTTTATTCGTTCCACGTGAGTTAATATTGCTAGCAACATTATAGACAAAGGGCCACGGTGATGCACATTTTGGGGCTGACCAGCTAACTGGCTAAGGCTAATATGCTATTTAGTTATACATGGAAAGACATGTAGCCAAGCTTGCTAAGCTAGCTAGCATCTAGCTAACGTTAGGGTTTTGGATAAATGAAAAACTGACTGCTTCTCCATCCAAAAACCGACACCGCACGACGTGGTCCATTAAGGATTGTCTGACTTGTATCTCTGATTTTGATGCCTCTCAACCATTCTTGTGACTTTTGACAGTCAAAAGTGTGACCCTAGGCTGGCTGATGCTGCTTATGGTCTTGGTCCTGCAGTTTATTTAGGCATTCGACTTCTCGTTGTCAGCTGTATGATCATATCATCAATTCAATCACATGTATGCAGCAAAAGTCGTTGCTTTGGTATCAAGTACTTGATATGATGATCTTTTTGGCAGAAACTTGTCAAATGTTAAGCCATTTGACATCTGGTAGCCTGCCAAGTCATTTCACATTGCAGACTCAAGCAATGTCAGCTTGCTGGCTAGCCTACGTTTTTGAAATGAGTCAGCCAGTAGGAAATCAACATCTGTTTCACATCTAATATTGTACACTGACCTGCTAGGAATTCCTGGTGAAACACAAGCATGGGTCTGTCCTGCTCCCAGCTCTGTAATTTTAGCCAACCCCCACCCTGTCACTCAATCTTCACAAAGAAATGGGCGTTAGGCCTATAACATGACTCCTATGAATAGAGGTGGATTACCTGCAGTGCTATACTGGTACAGCAGTAAACCATAACACCCGGGATTTCTTTTTAGTGGAGTGCACATATCCAGACGAGCTCTATCAGCATATGGCTAGGAGCTAATGATCTGCAGACAAATCATTAAGAGTATAGAATTTCATAGATTTCTCCCTGATTCATCCCATCTCCACATCACCGCCATGATATAGCGTAGCATAATGTGTTGAAAGGAAGCCCACCCTACAGCTATCTGACCCTGTCCCTTCTCCCCTGCAGTGGTAGAGCTCCTGTACTGGCGTGATGTCAAGACCTCGGGCGTGGTGTTTGGCGCTAGCCTCTCCCTGCTGCTCTCCCTGACGCTGTGCAGCATCGTCAGTGTCTCCTCCTACATCGGTCTGGCTCTCCTCTCTGTCACCATCTGCTTCAGGATATACAAGGGGATCCTGCAGGCCATCCAGAAGTCTGATGAAGGGCACCCTTTCAAGTGAGTAACCCACTTCTCAACTTACACCATGATGTATTGCAGACAACATCCATATATTCTATTACATCATACATGCCTTACTTATTAGCCTTACATCCAAAGGGCAGATAAGGATGTCTAGCAGAGTAACTTTCTAATACCGCAGCCTTGTAGGCCCATTAGAATAATATAAGACCATGGAATGGTGATCAATATACCAAGGAAGTGTTTCCAAAGAGTATGCATCTATACAGGGTTTTAGGATAATTCAATTTAGTCAATTCAGGAATTGAATTCCAAATAATTGACTGAATTGAAACCCCACATCTGTTTTAGGAATTTTCAATTTGAACATTAATCCAGCTACTTGGCTAATTGATAGAGATGACTCGGTTGGAGTAAAATATTGACCCGAAAGCTGTTCAGGAGAAGTGAGCAACACTTGATTAGATGGGTTGCAGTAGTGGATGTATTCCCAGCCATTGAGGGAGAAAGGGACGTGGCTCCTATTTGAGAGTAAACATTGCCACTCAGTCGCACAAACAGAGCTGCTACTCAGGTTATCCCCGTTCCTGGAAGTGGCTCAAAGCCGCCGCATTGGGTTCTCACCAACCACTCATTAAGATTGAATTAGCTGGGTTTAAGATTAGAGGGAAAGTGACTGGTGCTCAAAGTCATAACTAAGCCGGTTCTTGGCTTTGCATTCTAAGAAATCAATCTAAACAGAAAAAGGCCAACTATACTCCTCGACAACCTGTGTGGGCTTCAGAGGTTATTGTAGACCCTTCACCCATGTTTTCTGATTACATTCTCCATATCGTTATTAGCGTTAACTCCAGTGTTGAATATTAAGGCACCAAATATGGATTCAGGATTTGTCTTGCGATATACATAGATCCATCGCTCATGTTTTGTCTTGCAGGCTGTACCTGGATCAGGATGTAGCTCTGTCAGAGGAAACTGTCCATAAGTACAGCGACTGCGCTCTGGCACGGTTCAACACAACAGTCAACGAGCTGCGTCGCCTCTTCCTGGTTGAAGACCTGGTGGATTCCCTAAAGGTGAGACTGTTAATGCAACTGAATATTTTAAAGATGTAAGCCAACCTCCTGCATGGAAATATAGTGCTTGTATAGGAGGTACGGCCACTCCTGACCTGCAAACTCATATTTAATTTCAGAATTGGTTAGGATAATAATTGACCTGCGTTCGCTAGTTGGGGAGCCCTGCCCTGATAGCTACTGACATTTCAGCTGAAAACATTTGCCCTTAAATCTATGATTACATTCACATGTAAAATTAGTGGCTTTGAGCTTTCCTTTTATTTTGTCCATGTACAGTCAGGCTGAAGTAGGTGACCCCCAGGGGGTCTTAAGTGGGAAACAGCAGCTGTTGAGAGCTATGAGGTTTCTACATGCCTGTCAACACCTTCCAGTTCAACTCTTGCCCTGTCCACTGTTAAGGCCACTCCAGCCCCTTCCTCCCAACCTGTCCTGGCCCCTCTCTGTGGGTGGGGGTATCTTTGGTCCTAGCCCGGCCTCTGTTGGAGGGTACAGTGAGTTAGACCTCTACCCATTCAACAGAGCCATTGGCTACATCGATTTAGGTTTATTAAGGTTCAAGTGTCATCTATTTATTCTGTAGTGTACCATGTGAGCAGAGGGAAATGGTGAACTTCTGCCAAATGTTGTAAATAAACCAAATCACTTTGGCTACACCACCATGACCTTATTTATACATTTGGGACAAGGTATAAATGCTTGTTGATGTTTTGATTCCAGATCAGAGAATCTCAGACAGTTTCTTTAGTTGATCATTTTAAGAGCTCTTTCTACCATGCCCATTTAAAAAGTGGGCTGTCCACCTTGCCTACCATATAAGGATGCATGTGATCCTGGATTACAACTGCGAAGTGCCGTGTGTGTAAATGCCGTAGGAATGAATATGCTACATTGAGTGAAATTGTTATAGAATGGCTTTTCTAATCTATATATGGAAAATTGTCTCTTACATATAGGCCTAGTGTTTTAAACACACTGAAATAAAACCTGTCATTCTTCTCCCATTCAGTTTGCTGTGCTGATGTGGATTCTCACCTATGTTGGTGCCTTGTTCAACGGACTCACTCTCTTTATTCTGGGTAAGATGCTTTATAAATGGTATTAAAAAAATATATGAATAAAGGCATTTATGATGCATTGTTTTGTTACTATGGTGCATAGGAAAGTAGTATCATGTGATTAGATCTGTAATACTCTCAGGAACAGGCCTAAGCTGGGTTTATTTCAGGATACCTTGCGAGTCTGTATAGAGAGAAAGAGGTTGACTAACAGGTGTCGGTCTGAAACCCATTATAACCGCCAGCTTCCTTTTTCATTAGTTTGACATGTGCATCTGATCCACCCTTTCCGGGTCTGTAGGGACATGCCCTCAAGTTACTGTTTAGAGATTGCAGCAGAGTCAGGTTGAATAATGCCTCGTTGTGTTGTTGTAGATCATGGTCTTATTATTCCCCCCTCTCTCCAGGTCTGGTTGGAATGTTTAGCTGCCCCATTGTCTATGAGAAGTACAAGGTATGAGCTGATAAATGTATGAAAAAAATAAGTTAATGTGAACAAATCATAGAACACCCGCGCCGCTCGGCGACAACCGCGAACACCCGCGCCGCTCGGCGGCTGCCGGCGAACACTCGCGCCGCTCGGCGGCTGCCGGCGAACACTCGCGCGGCTCGGCGGCAGCCGCGAACACCCGCGCCGCTCGGCGGCAGCCGCGAACACCCGCGCCGCTCGGCGGCAACCGCGACACCGCCGCCCGGCGGCACTCTCGGCAGTAGCCGCGAACACCCGCGCCTCTCGGCGGTAGCCGCGAACACCCACGCCTCTCGGCAGTAACTCTCGGCGGCAGCCGCGAACACCCGCGCCGCTCGGCGGCAGCCGCCGCGAACACCCGCGCCACTCGGCAGTAACTCTCGGCGGCAGCCGGCGCGAACACCCGCGCCGCTCGGCAGTAACTCTCGGCAGTAGCCGCGAACACCCGCGCCTCTCGGCGGCAGCCGCGAACACCCGCGCCTCTCGGCGGCAGCCGCGAACACCCGCGCCTCTCGGCGGCAGCCGCGAACACCCGCGCCTCTCGGCGGCAGCCGCGAACACCCGCGCCTCGGGCGGCAGCCGCGAACACCGCGCGGCGCTCGGCGGCAGCCGCGAACACCCGCGCGCTCGGCGGCAGCCGCGAACACCCGCGGCAGCCGCGAACACCCACGCCTCTCGGCAGTAACTCTCGGCGGCAGCCGCGAACACCCGCGCCGCTCGGCGGCAGCCGCCGCGAACACCCGCGCCACTCGGCAGTAACTCTCGGCGGCAGCCGGCGCGAACACCCGCGCCGCTCGGCAGTAACTCTCGGCAGTAGCCGCGAACACCCGCGCCTCTCGGCGGCAGCCGCGAACACCCGCGCCTCTCGGCGGCAGCCGCGAACACCCGCGCCTCTCGGCGGCAGCCGCGAACACCCGCGCCTCTCGGCGGCAGCCGCGAACACCCGCGCCTCACGGCAGTAACTCTCAGCAGTAGCCGCGAACACCCGCGCCGCTCGGCGGCAGCCGCGAACACCCGCGCCGCTTGGCGGCAGCCGCGAACACCCGCGCCTCTCGGCAGTAACTCTCGGCAGTAGCCGCGAACACCCGCGCCTCTCGGCAGCCGCGAACACCCGCGCCTCTCGGCGGCAGCCGCGAACACCAGCGCCTCTCGGCGGCAGCCGCGAACACCCGCGCCTCTCGGCGGCAGCCGCGAACACCCGCGCCTCACGGCAGTAACTCTCAGCAGTAGCCGCGAACACCCGCGCCGCTCGGCGGCAGCCGCGAACACCCGCGCCGCTTGGCGGCAGCCGCGAACACCCGCGCCTCTCGGCAGTAACTCTCGGCAGTAGCCGCGAACACCCGCGCCTCTCGGCGGCAGCCGCGAACACCCGCGCCTCTCGGCGGCAGCCGCGAACACCCGCGCCTCTCGGCGGCAGCCGCGAACACCCGCGCCTCACGGCAGTAACTCTCAGCAGTAGCCGCGAACACCCGCGCCGCTCGGCGGCAGCCGCGAACACCCGCGCCGCTTGGCGGCAGCCGCGAACACCCGCGCCTCTCGGCGGTAGCCGCGAACACCCGCGGCAGCCGCGAACACCCACGCCTCTCGGCAGTAACTCTCGGCAACAGCCGCGAACATCCGCGCCGCTCGGCGGCAGCCGCGAACACCCGCGCCTCTCGGCGGCAGCCGCGAACACCCGCGCCTCTCGGCGGCAGCCGCGAACACCCGCGCCGCTCGTCGGTAGCCGCGAACACCCGCGGCAGCCGCAAACACCCACGCCTCTCGGCAGTAACTCTCGGCGGCAGCCGCGAACACCCGCGGCGCTCGGCGGCAGCCGCCGCGAACACCCGCGCCGCTCGGCAGTAACTCTCGGCAGTAGCCGCGAACACCCGCGCCTCTCGGCGGCAGCCGCGAACACCCGCGCCTCACGGCAGTAACTCTCAGCAGTAGCCGCGAACACCCGCGCCACTCGGCGGCAGCCGCAAACACCCGCGCCGCTCGGCAGTAACTCTCGGCAGTAGCCGCGAACACCCGCGCCTCTCGGCGGTAGCCGCGAACACCCACGCCTCTCGGCAGTAACTCTCGGCGGCAGCCGCGAACACCCGCGCCTCTCGGCAGTAACCGCGAACATGCGCCTCTCGGCGGCAGCCGCGAACACGCGCCTCTCGGCGGCAGCCGCGAACACGCGCCTCTCGGCGGCAGCCGCGAACACCCGCGCCTCTCGGCGGCAGCTGCGAACACCCGCGCCGCTCGGCAGTAACTCTCGGCAGTAGCCGCGAACACCCGCGCCGCTCGGCAGTAACTCTCGGCGGTAGCCGCGAACACCCGCGCCGCTCGGCGGTAGCCGCGCTCAATTGACTTTATAGCCAAGTGGGAGAGAAGTATTATACCTGAGTTTTTCACTACAATTATTGTTCTTTTGTGTATTTTAGGTACAGATTGACCATTACGTGGGTATGGCCAACAAGCAGGTTAAAGACATTATTGCAACGTAAGTAAATACCAGTGGACTAAATCAAAATATATTGGCAGTGTCGTAATGAAGGAATGTAGGTATCCAAAAAACGACTTTCTTTCAACAACCATGTCATTTGTCGAGGCACAAAAGTTGTTGTAAAGTAAGTTAATACTGGTGGACAAAATGTAAATATCTTGGCAGTGATGTAATCAGACAAATATGAATCTTTCAAATATTGAAGGTATGTATGGAAGAGGAATGTGACTGTAGCTGTTTTGCCTTTTCTATTAATGACACGAGGCATTTGTTCCGAATGGGACAGTGTTAGGGCATGCACTGTGTTGCGTTCCAATGTCTTTCTGTCAGAAAAATACAGAAATTAAAACACTTATTTTACATATCTGAATAATTTGATTGTATGAAATCCAGTGCCAATAAAACAAGGTCATTATTGAATAGTTTGGAAAAAAGTTGAAGAAATCTCTGTGACATGAAATCCCTCATGTTATACCTTTTAAACATTTTGTGCACATTTCTGTTCATCAGACATATATTGCATCATTTTACTGTTAAAAGGTTCTGCAAGAATTCCATGATAAATATTGTATACACAAATGAAAGGTGTACGTGTTCCACCTGACCAAAGTTATCCAAACAGTGTTTACATGCTAACTTTCTCCACCTTGATTTGTTTATCAAAAGGTATAACCCACCCTTGTATTCAGAATTAATTTAAATTCAAAACCAGAATTTAATTACCTGAACACGTAGTCACTCTATATTTATGTCCTGTTTGTAATATCTTCTATGAAGCTTTGGCTGGGTTTTTTGGTATTGTGTAGTTGTGACTGTCGTACGTTATTTTTTGTTTTTACGTAGCTGCACTCCTGCCTACCTAATAAGTAGGCCCTAGATTGAAGTGTTTTTCCTTGAGGGCGTCTTTACTCAGAATGAGCTTTCTTTTTGGGGATTTTTTAAAACTGCATATAGACATGGTCTGTGACTGAAGCTGTGCCACCTTTCCCTTTCAGGGTCCAGGCCAAAGTCCCAGGACTGAAGCGTGTGAAGGCCGAGTGAAAAAAGAAATGAAAATGAGGCAGTCCCTGAGTCTTCCTGTGAGGGTGGAGGGCACTGGGCGGGGGGAAGGGGGCATGCACCCCTGCATCACTTCTTTTCAATCTCTTTTCAGTTCATAATTCCTTGTTCCCAGAAACACCTTGGGTTATGTTTAAAAATATATATATTATTCACCAGCTCAAAAGTATTCCCACCTTTTGATTAACTAAATTGAACATGCTGATCTATCTGGCTTAAAATGCTAGTTTGTGTGAAATATGTAAAAAAAATACAAAAAATAAAATAACCACACAGGCGTATTATTTTAATCTTGCACTTGGACCTGACCAGTGATGCATTTTTAAATAAAATTATTCCGTGAGCTGGTTCATTTGTTCTCTCCCTTGATGCAGTGTTCAGAAAATTGGAATTGCATTGTCTTTTTTGTAATGAGTGAGGGTTCATTGGTACCTTTGTGGAAACCTGAGTACATGTTGTTATTTGGTACGATTAAGTTAGTGGTGTTTGTGATTTTACTGTTTTATTGATAGACTGTAGTTTCAAAGCTTCTAGCTCCTTTCAGTGGCTATTGAGTGTGCTTGACACAAGGTGTTGACGTGTGTCATTGTGCTTGACGATGGTCTTTAATGCCAGCAGGGCGATAATCCATAGCACTTCATGCTTCTGAGTATTTCTAGCTAGAAACACTTAGAACTTTACAAGAAAATATGAGAACATTTTAATGATCATTTCACCTCATGCAGCTGCCTATTTAAACTCTGGAAGAACACGTTTACGAACAACGTAAAACAAAAAAAAATTAACATACCGTCTGTGGACCCAATAGCTAAAGCTGCAAAATTATGTAACATGGAAACTTCAAGCATTGTTTGTTATGCAAGTAATTGTGAATGATACTCCATACAATTGTAATGAACTCTTCTGAGAACTGTTTGTGGAATGCATTGTGAAATAGAAACAATTACAATAAAGCTTCTAGATGAATTACTGTGGATTTTCTTTCTCGGTAGGCAAGATGGAGGGTTTAGGAAAGTAGTTAAGGATACATTTAGAAACTAGCTCTGCCTAAAACAACCCCTTGGTCCTATGTTTTAAAGGAAAGGATGTCGTACGCCAAACTTTTTCATCAAATAGGAATTTACTGTATGCTGAACTGTTCTAAATAGCATGTAGGAATGTTAATACATTGCAAATACTTCCAGTACATGTAGTACACATTTGGTGCGTAATGTGTCGCTGTCTGAATCTCGTAACTTCATTTTTGAATTATTTCGTAGTCAGTCTCAACTACTAGTCAGTGAAATTACATTTAGCAGATGCTCTAATCCAGTGATTTAAGAATACACTAAGGTAAAAGAGAAATGAATGTTGGAAGACTGAAAACCATGTTCTGTGGGGTGGGGGGAGCTCAGTGCCTTGAATGATACCCACGTTTAAGTTGAAACCTTTGAGGTCCATCTATTCAACTTTCATTAAGAAACAAATGACATTCGGTATTCTCATTTTATCTTTCCATACACTTAGTATTTGCACATATACACTCACAATAAATAGGTATAAAACAACATTGTCATTCATACAATAAAATCTTGTCTCACCACAGATGTCATTTTGATTAAAAAATAAATTCATGCATTTGAGCATATTTTAGTAATTTACAATATGATACAAATAAATTAATGATATCTAGACAATCTGTCTTACAAAAATTAAATGAATAAAAATGCGTAAACAGGAATCCATACTGCTTAAAGAATGCACATATAGTAACAGATATTGCTGCCACACTGCTAGCTAAACATTAGTGAGACTGACAGGCTAAAGACGACACGGCTAAGGGCACTATTCATTCTGTAAAGCTGAAGTGTTACAGATTCCGCAATAGAAATGTGAAGGTAATTTCTGAGCTGACATATGCAGCGTTTACCATGAATGCAGTCTCCGCTAAAGCGGGAACATTGCCTTTAAATTTCATTCACGCTGTTAAACGGAACTTCCGTGATGCTTATTAACTAGAGCACTAAGAGTTCAACAGTAGACAGGGATGGAAAGATGACCAAGGCATCTTAGCCTTCAGATGCTTTTGGGAAACCAGGTCCAGGGCTTGAGTAAGACTGCATAGTCAACTTTGGTGTGACAGGTCACTGTCTCCTAGACTGTATTTCACTTTACCTTTGATAAATACTTTGAAAAAAAATTATGATTGTGCCGTCTCACCTAACTATTTTAAGATGAATGTAAGTCGCTCTGCTAAATGACAAATCTAAATATAAGCCACCCCTTGAAGTACCATTGAAATCCCTTACTGGAAGTGAATGTTGAAACATACAGTAATGCTTCAGTGTACTAGTTCTATGAACATTATTTTCGTTTAATCTTTTCACAATGGTTATATGGAAGAACGTTTCACCAAGATATTTCACAAAATTTAAGTAATATTTTGACAATAGTTAAAAGCATTTAAGAATGCTCTCTACAATTTTTGTAACTATCACAAGCTGAAAATTGATCATCAGATCACGGAGTAACATTTAAATATTTTCAATAGAGCTATTATAACTTACTATGTCACGTTACGTGATGTTGTATGCATAAACAGCAGCAAACCAATGCCCCTTTCTGTGTATTGAATGATAAACTTTACAATATAATAGCACCAGAGGTGTACAAAATAATTTCATCGTGAAACTGCAAAAAAATATAACACAAATAGAAATATTCATAAAGGCACTTAAGGATATTAATACTTTCAAATGAGTTATGGGGGGTTTTTCTCCTCTACACTGGCTAGGATTTAGGGCTCTATTCCATCTATCGCTGAAGCGATACAGATTGCACAATAGAAATTAAGGTAATTTCAGATTGAGCCGACATATGCAGCGTTTACTGTGAATGCAGTCTCCGCCAACGCGGGAACATTGCCTTTAAATTACAAATTGGGTTTTACCGCTGAACTTCCACAATACTAATTGAATAGAGCCCCTAATCCGTGGAGCGCTGTCGACAATGCGTCATTTAAAGGTAATTTGCGATTGAGCTGACATCTGCAGCATTTACTGTGCATGCAATCTCCGCAAACGCGGGATCATTGCCTTTAAAAGCTGCATTGTCAACAATGTGCTTTTTGATTGAATCCTGGACATTATCAAGACTTAAATATAAATCAATAGCTGGCGTGGCAACCTGCTTTCATGTGTCCTTCATTGAAAGCAGATGTGAATGTAAACACTGTCATTTCTTGTTAGGCCAGAAAATCAAACATTTTCTAGTGGCAAAAAATCTACTTCAAAGTGGTTACCTGTTAGAAAAGGAGCTACCTGCTCTGCCTAATGCTTAGACTTGAACTAATATTATAGTGATTAGCGTATTGCCAATCCCCGGGTGTTGTTCTCAGGATGGGGAGACAGTTGCCAGACACTTGAGGTGTTGGGATCCTGGCTGCATTTCGGAATCCAAGACCTACTGCGGTGGGCTAAGGAGTCTTGGTGCATGATAGTGGATAGTTGTGGAGAAAAGGCTCTGGATTACAGGCATTTCCACACAAAGACACTAAAAAAGGAGGAAGACAATACAGCAGTCAGTAAAACAGAAAATCAGATCTGTCTAGAGTACAAGATGAGCTGTGAAAAATTCTAACGCAAATCACTTGTTAATGCTCCTATTTATTGTAGAGTATCTATAATGTAATTAATCTGATATGTGGTTAAACCCGGTAACACAAGCTATGCATACCTGCAGTCGTCTCCTCCAGTGCTGATCACATATTTATCATCATAGGAGAAGCGAATGTTGGTCACATGTGCCGAGTGCCCAAAGTAACGCTTGTGTTTGGTCTGCAGAGGATCAAAATAAGTATTAAAACACAAGTCATTTAGTCTCGACTTACAGGTGCAATTACAGTTAAGTGCCTTGCTCAAGGGCACATCAACATTTAGTTCTTCACCTAGTCGGCTGGGG
Organism: Coregonus clupeaformis; assembly: GCF_020615455.1. Lineage (NCBI taxonomy): Eukaryota > Metazoa > Chordata > Actinopteri > Salmoniformes > Salmonidae > Coregonus > Coregonus clupeaformis. The sequence continues at coordinate 80,746 of NW_025533527.1, read as the reverse complement.
GATTCGAACCAGCGACTTTTCGGTTACTGGCCCACCTCCCCACTTGGAGCAGCCTCAGCCAGCAGTGTGTTCTATGGCTTCAGTAACTACATATCTTTAAAAGCTATCACAGTGATGTTGTTTTGAGGAAGTGAATCACTCACAAACTTCTCAGTGCAGGGGAAGTCGAAGAGCTTGACCAGTCCAAAGTCGTCCCCGGTGACCACGTTGAGGCCAGCATGGGAGACACAGGCACAGTTGACGTCAGCCTTATCAGCATTTCGTGGCCAGATCCCGAGCACCTCATCTCCCAGGATACTGAGAAGGAATGAGAGAAAGGAGCCATGCTCAGACTACAGAATATGCTGAACAAAACCACAGGCCTGCCAGTACTGAGAGGACATTAGTCCACCAAAGAATAACCTTTTAAAAGTTCCCTCCAAGTCAATTTAATTACTATATTAGTACCCTCCTCAGTAGTAAAACATATGCGATATATATATTATATAAAAATACTATAAAAGATCTCAACCATACATTTGTTTTTCTGTACATGTTTCGTAATAAGTATGCTACTGCCTATATGCAGAATATGTATTTTAACTCATTAACCTTGGGAAGACTGATGTTAGAGGAAGTTTGGGGTCTATTCATGAGAAGTGGACAGTGACCGCTGTGCTGCAGACAGTATTGATTGACCTCCATTATTCCATTGATCAATAACAGACACCCTACAAAACAACATGTCTGGGTGTGCCCGCTAAACTTCCATACAAACATGCCCAGATGGCTTCAACTAGCCTAAAGCTCAAAAACAAGTTGACCCAGCAATGTCTTTGTACCGCTTCAGCTTGCATTCCCATATTGCAATGTCCCTACCAGAGCGAGCTGTTATGTTTAGCTCCCATTGTTGACCCCATATCTCAATAGTGTTACCGTGCAGTATTTGCATTCTTTACTGAATATGGATCTCAGTTTTGATTTTGGAGAGTATGTGAGTTTGATTAAATTCCAGTGATGACAATTAATCATTCTACCTGGTCCAGGTGGCCCAGGTGATCCTGTCAATCACACTCTGTTCTGCCACCATTTTCCCAGAAGGCATCTCATGCACCTGGCGCTTATAGTTTCCTGTGGACACCTGTCGACACAGTGACACGTCAGAACACACACTCATGCATATGCACACACAACCAGAGGTCAGAATATTATAACTGTCATCTAGTGTACTGTGCCTTCAGAAAGTATTCATACCCTTTTACTTACCCCATAATGACAAAGTTTTTTTTTGTTGTTGAAATGTCTGCACATTTATTGAAAATGAAATGTCATTTACATACATTATGTATTCACAGCCCTGAGTCAATCAATACATGTTAGAGTCACCTTTGGCAGCAAATACAGCTGTGAGTCATTCTGGGTAAGTCTAAGAGCTTTGCACACCAGGATTGTACAATATTGTGGTCCTCTGTAGCTCAGCTGGTAGAACACGGCGCTTGTAACGCCAAGGTAGTGGGTTCGATCCCCGGGACCACCCATACACAAAAAAAATGTATGCACGCATGACTGTAAGTCGCTTTGGATAAAAGCGTCTGCTAAATGGCATATTATTATTATTATTATTATTATATTTTCACATTCTTTAAAAAAAGTATTCAAGCTCTGTCAAATTGGTTGTTGATAATTGCTAGACAGCCATAGCCATAGATTTTCAAGAAGATTTAAGTAAAAACTGTAACTATGCCACTCAGGAACATTCAACGTCGTCTTGGTAAGCAACTCCAGTGTATATTTGACCTTGTGTTTTAGGTTATTGTCCTGCTGAAAGGTGAATTTGTCTCCCAGTGTCTGTAGGAAAGCAGACTGAACCAGGTTTCCCTCTAGGATTTTGCCTGTGCTTAGCTCTATTCTGTTTCTTTTTATCCTAAAAAACTCCCTAGGCCTTGTAGATGACAAGCATACCCATAACATGATGCAGCCACCACCATGCTTGAAAATATGAAGAGTGGTACTCAGTGTTGTATTGGATTTTCCCCAAACATAACGCTTTTGTATTCAGGACATGAAGTTCATTTTCTTTGCCACATTTTTGGCGGTTTTACTTTAGTGCCTTGTTGCATACAGGATGCATGTTTTGGGATATTTTTATTATGTACAGGCTTCCTTCTTCTCACTCTGTCATTTAGTTTAGTATTGTGGAGTAACTACAATGTTGTTGATCCATCCTCAGTTTTCTCCTATCACAGCCATTAAACTACAGTGAGGAAAAAAGTATTTGATCCCTGATTTTGTACGTTTGACCACTGACAAAGAAATGATCAGTCTATAATTTTAATAGTAGGTTTATATGAACAGTGAGAGACAGAATAACAACATAAAAATCCAGAAAAACGCATGTCAAAAATGTTCAATGTTCAATGAGGGAAATAAGTATTTGACCCCCTCTCAATCAGAAAGATTTCTGGCTCCATGGTGTCTTTTAGACTGGTAACGAGCTGAGATTAGGAGCACACTCTTAAAGGGAGTGCTCCTAATTTCAGCTTGTTACCTGTATAAAAGACACCTGTCCACAGAAGCAATCAATCAATCAGATTCCAAACTCTCCACAATGGCCAAGACCAAAGAGCTCTCCAAGGATGTCAGGGACAAGATTGTAGACCTACACAAGGCTGGAATGGGCTACAAGACCATCGCCAAGCAGCTTGGTGAGAAGGTGACAAGAGTTGGTGCGATTATTTGCAAATGGAAGAAACACAAAATAACTGTCAATCTCCCTCGGCCTGGGGCTCCATGCAAGATCTCACCTCGTGGAGTTGCAATGATCATGAGAACGGTGAGGAATCAGCCCAGAACTACACGGGAGGATCTTGTCAATGATCTCAAGGCAGCTGGGACCATAGTCACCAAGAAAACAATTGGTGACACACTACGCCGTGAAGGACTGAAATCCTGCAGCGCCCGCAAGGTCCCCCTGCTCAAGAAAGCACATATACAGGGCCGTCTGAAGTTTTCCAATGAACATCTGAATGATTCAGAGGAGAACTGGGTGAAAGTGTTGTGGTCTGATGAGACCAAAATCGAGCTCTTTGGCATCAACTCAACTCGCCGTGTTTGGAGGAGGAGGAATGCTGCCTATGACCTCAAGAACACCATCCCCACCGTCAAACATGGAGGTGGAAACATTATACTTTGGGGGTGTTTTTCTGCTAAGGGGACAGGACAATTTCACCGCATCAAAGGGACGATGGACGGGGCCATGTACCGTCAAATCTTGGGTGAGAACCTCCTTCCCTCAGCCAGGGCATTGAAAATGGGTCGTGGATGGGTATTCCAGCATGACAATGACCCAAAACACACGGCCAAGGCAACAAAGGAGTCGCTCAAGAAGAAGCACATTAAGGTCCTGGAGTGGCCTAGCCAGTCTCCAGAACTTAATCCCATAGAAAATCTGTGGAGGGAGCTGAAGGTTCGAGTTGCCAAATGTCAGCCTCGAAACCTTAATGACTTGGAGAAGATCTGCAAAGAGGAGTGGAACAAAATCCCTCCTGAGATGTGTGCAAATCTGGTGGCCAACTACAAGAAACGTCTGACCTCTGTGATTGCCAACAAGGGTTTTTCCACCAAGTACTAAGTCATGTTTTGCAGAGGGGTCAAATACTTATTTCCCTCATTAAAATGCAAATCAATTTATAAAATTTTTGACATGCGTTTTTCTGGATTTATTTGTTGTTATTCTGTCTCTCACTGTTCAAATAAACCTACCATTAAAATTATAGACTGATCATGTCTTTGTCAGTGGGCAAACGTACAAAATCAGCAGGGGATCAAATACTTTTTTTCCCTTACTGTAACTGTTTTATAGTCACCATTGGCCTCATGGTGAAATCCCTGAGAGGTTTACTTCCTCTCTGACAACTGAGTTAGGAAGGACGCCTGTATCTTTGTAGTGACTGGGTGTATTTATACACCATCCAAAGTGTAATTAATAACTTCAACATGCTCAAAGGGATATTCAATGTCTGTATTTATTTTACCCATCTACCTATAGGCGCCCTTCTTTGCGAGGCATTGGAAAACCTCCCTGGTCTTTGTGTTTGAAATTCACTGCTCGACTGAGGGACCTTACAGATAATTGTATGCGTGGGGTACAGAGATGAGGTAGTCCTTCAAAAATCATGTTAAACACTATTATTGCACACAGAGTGAGTACATGCAACATATGTGACTTGTTAAGCACATTTTTACACCTGAACTTATTTAGGCTTGCCATAATGGATTGAATACTTATTGACTCGACATTTCAGCGTTTCATTTTTAATAAAATGTGTTAACATTTCTAAAAACATAATTACACTGACATTGAGGTATAGTGTGTAGGCCAGTGACACAAAATATCAATTTTAAATTCAGGCTGTAACACAACAAAATGTGGAAAAAGTCAAGGGGTGTGAATACTTTCTGAAGGCACTGTATCTACCAGCACTGTCTGCACAGCTCAGTCTGCACAGCTAGGAAGGAAAAAAAAGAAAGTGGCATATCATTTTCCATATTACAAATGTGTTAAAGACATAGAAGCCTCATCACTACTTCATGTTAATTGTTGTGCTTTTAATCAACCAAAATATGGATTTACAACGAAATTGTAATGAGGTTACTCCATTATATAACTTAAAATTACAGGAGGACCTTGGTGAACTATATTGGTCCCTCCCCTTCGGTGCTCTCCCTCTGCCCCCTTCAAGGCACAGTTACATTTTGTACTTGTAATTGTACGCTGAGGGCAGGTTAAATTTAGAAGGCCAAGTCACCATCTTACTCTTTCTCTGGTCATCATGTGGCAGTCACAGCGACATTCCGGAAAAGGGGTAAGGCTTTCCATAACAGCAAGGAATGGGTCTGAGTCTATAGGAATACCTCAGATAGGGTTCCTTTTTAGCACACTGAAGCCTGTGAGGTTACTTTGGGGCGGCTCCAGGCTACTGTTAACTAGAAGGGGACTTGGCTATAAACGATTATGACCTGCCTGCCATATATGTGTGAGTCTAAATATAGGTGTTTTCCACTCCCAGCAAACTTTGGAATGGATATATGAGTGTCCATCATGGTGAGAATACACTCTGCAACATGATCTGTGTTAAAAAGACAACACTGAATCAAGCACCGATCTACAATAAGGAAGTGCCCGACACGATAGTCTAATAAAAGCCTATTTTCTTCTTCTTCTTCTTATTTACAACTCAAACATAATGACCATGACAGCAAAAGAAAATGGACCTCATTCCACCATCTATTTTGTGTGCGGTTTAGAAAATACAGTATGTATGTCAGCCTATCAAAACCCCCATGGCTTGTAACAACAACAAGACTCAGTCTGTTTTTAAAACCCCTCCAGCTGTATTCTACATCACGGTCAGTGTGGCATACCTCGATGAACCTGCTGTCGGCAGAGAAGTCCATCTGGATAACAAAACTGGAGATGTCCTTACAGTAACCCACGCGGTTGAGTGTGGGGCCCAATGTAAGGTCATACAAGTCAACCGTACTCTCCACTGAGCCCACTGCCAGGAGGTGTTTGTCTGGACTGAACCTGAGAGGGTCACAGAATAGACATACTGTACGTAATGTATATATGACATTGGACCACACAGACATCCTCATAATAAAAATGTAATTGACTGGTCTTTAACTGACCCAATGCCATTTAAAATGAGTCTCAAGAGTTTGACAAATTCAGCTCTTTAATTTTACTTAGTTGTTTCCTTGGTTGTAACCAGGGGTTAAATTGGGAATTCAGATTTGGGGGAGCCATATTTTGGGATTAGGGTTGAGCCAGGGTTGAACATAAGGCTACAGTTAGAGTTATGCCAAATTCACGTTAGGTTTGTGGTTGAGGGTTAAGGTTGAACAGGGATGTGGACATGAAGCTTGGGTTAGGGTTGAGGCTAGGGTTAGGTTTGAACCGGGATGTGGACATGAAGCACTGTTAGGGTTGTGGTTGAGGGTTAGGGTTGAGGCTAAGGTTGTGGTTGAGGCTACGGTTGTGGTTGAGGCTACGGTTGTGGTTGAGGCTACGGTTGTGGTTGAGGCTACGGTTGTGGTTGAGGCTAAGGTTGTGGTTGAGGCTACGGTTGTGGTTGAGGGTTAGGGTTGTGGTGGAGGCTAGGGTTAGGGTTGTGGTGGAGGGTTGTTAGGGTTGTGGTTGAGGCTAGGGTTAGGGTTGTGTTTGAGGGTTGTGTTTGAGGGTTATGGTTGAGACTAGGGTTGTGGTTGAAGCTAGGGTTATGGTTGAGGCTAGGGTTGTGGTTGAAGCTAGGGTTATGGTTGAGGCTAGGGTTGTGGTTGAAGCTAGGGTTATGGTTGAGACTAGGGATGTGGTTGAAGCTAGGGTTATGGTTGAAGCTAGGGTTATGGTTGAGACTAGGGTTGTGGTTGAGGCTAGGGTTAGGTTTTGAGTTAGTGTAGGGTTAAAAAAATACTGGTTTGTCTTGTGGTGTGCAGGCCTATTATTGTGTGCCCCTCCAATGTAATGCTATAAAGAATTCTACTGACTCAGATAGTACCTATTAAACTACACTAGATGGCATCCTGAAGACCTGTGACTCCGGTATAGTACCTATTAAACTACACTAGATGGCATCCTGAAGACCGGTGACTCCGGTATAGTACCTATTAAACTACACTAGATGGCATCCTGAAGACCTGTGACTCCGGTATAGTACCTATTAAACTACACTAGATGGCATCCTGAAGACCTGTGACTCCGGTATAGTAGCTATTAAACTACACTAGATGGCATCCTGAAGACCTGTGACTCCGGTATAGTAGCTATTAAACTACACTAGATGGCATCCTGAAGACCTGTGACTCCGGTATAGTAGCTATTAAACTACACTAGATGGCATCCTGAAGACCTGTGACTCCGGTATAGTACCTATTAAATTACACTAGATGGCATCCTGAAGACCTGTGACTCCGGTATAGTAGCTATTAAACTACACTAGATGGCATCCTGAAGACCTGTGACTCCGGTATAGTAGCTATTAAACTACACTAGATGGCATCCTGAAGACCTGTGATGCCGGTATAGTACCTATTAAACTACACTAGATGGCATCCTGAAGACCTGTGACTCCGGTATAGTACCTATTAAATTACACTAGATGGCATCCTGAAGACCTGTGACTCCGGTATAGTACCTATTAAATTAACTTGATGGCATCCTGAAGACCTGTGATGCCGGTATAGTACCTATTAAATTACACTTGATGGCATCCTGAAGACCTGTGATGCCGGTATAGTACCTATTAAATTAACTTGATGGCATCCTGAAGACCTGTGATGCCGGTATAGTACCTATTAAATTACACTTGATGGCATCCTGAAGACCTGTGATGCCGGTATAGTACCTATTAAATTAACTAGATGGCATCCTGAAGACCTGTGATGCCGGTATAGTACCTATTAAATTACACTTGATGGCATCCTGAAGACCTGTGATGCCGGTATAGTACCTTTTAAAATTCACTAGATGGTAAAAGTAGGTAGGCTATTTCCTGTTCCTGAAATGATGGTCTGAGTGGGTATCTAGGACCATGAAGGGACTCTGTTATTAAAATCTACAAGGGATTGATGCTTTAATAAATAAATGGATGGAGGGATACATATACAAACACATTTCTAAGTGCTGGAAGACAAAGCCCTGGGAAATAAAGTGCTGTAATGTAAAAGACAATTCTAATAAATATATGTCACACAATAAATGAGTTTATTACCATCTATAAGGGATCATGTAGATAATAAAAGGAATAAGGAATAAAACATTTTCAAAACAGTATTAATCAAGATGAGCAAGCATATATTAAATATCATAGACAACCATAGAAACTGTATTTATTGTACGTTTTCTTTATTGTGCATCGTCCTTTCACCTCCCTGAGATCAATGCAAAAAATTAGGGTTAGGGTTGTGGTGGAGGGTGAGGGTTGGGGTTGAGGCTAGGGTTAAGGTTGTGGCTGAGGCTAGGGGTTGGGTTAGGGCTGTGGTTGCAGTTAGGGTTGTGGTGGAGGGTGAGGGTTGAGGTTCAGGCTAGGGTTAGGGTTGGGTTGAAGCTAGGGTTAGGGTTGTGGTGGAGGCTAGGATTAGGGTTGTGGTTGAGGGTTAGGGTTCTAGTTGAGGTTAGAGTTGTGGTTGAAGCTAGGGTTAGGGTTGTGGTTGAGGCTAGGGTTGAGCCTAGGGTTAGGGTTGTGGTTGAGGCTAGGGTTAGGGTTGTGGTTGAAGCTAGGGTTAGGGTTGTGGTTGAAGCTAGGGTTGGGTTGTGGTTGAGGCTAGGGTTAGTAATAAGGATAGGGTTCAGGCTGTGGTTAGGGTTGAACCTAGGTTGAAGATGACAAAGGTTAAGACAACAGGGTTCTAATATCCTACAACTCTTTGCGAAAATGGGGCCAGCGTTGCTAGTTAGCAACGGTGCTAGTCATTATCAATGAATTTATTTATTTCCTAACGCCGCTTGATATAATCATTACATTGGGTTAATCTGTATATGTTCGACCTAGGGTTGAATTGGGATGTGGACATGAAGCTAGGGTTAGGGTTGATGTAAGAGTTAGGGTTGATACTAGGGTTAGGGTTACTGCCAGGATGTGGACATGAAGCTAGGGTTATGGTTGATGCTAAGGTCACTGCCAGGATGTGGACATGAGTCTAGGGTTATGGTTGATGCTAAGGTCACTGCCAGGATGTGGACATGAGTCTAGGGTTATGGTTGATGCTAAGGTCACTGCCAGGATGTGGACATGAGTCTAGGGTTATGGTTGATGCTAAGGTCACTGCCAGGATGTGGACATGAAGCTAGGGTTATGGTTGATGCTAAGGTCACTGCCAGGATGTGGACATGAGTCTAGTCAAAGTGCTAGAGCCCGGCTCCAGGTAGCTCCTATGTCCCCTCAGTTGTTACCTGATGTCCTGTATGGCAGCACTGCGGTCTCGTTTCTTGCCCCACATCTTGAGTGAGTTGGTGAGGAGGATGATGAACTCTCCATTCTTCATGCCCACAGACACCATCTCCCCATCAGGACTGTAGCTGGCACACTTGGCTGGGTGGCCCAGGCTCACCTTGTTCAGCAGTTTCTAGCAGGGAAACAGACAGCAGGGTTGTAGACAACAAAACATGACATAGGACGGTATGTTACCATTCAACAGTTAACTAAATAAATTCAGGTGCAAAGGAAACCAAGAACACAAACGTAATTTCACACAGATTTGAGATTCAAAAAAGTTGTTTCTGCAATAAATCATTTAAGACATTCAATGTAAGTTCAAAACACAACTTCTCTACTCAGCAGACCATTGGAAACACATAGTATTTATTTGTGCTGTACCTTGTCGGCCAGGTCCCATATGCGGATGGTGCAATCGTCGCTGGCGGAGATGAACAGGTCTTTAGAGGGGTGGGTGGCCAGGCCCCAGATCTCCCCCTGCATGTGACCGTTGATCAGAATGTTGGACGCAGCGTTCTTCTCTCCCACCTCAATGATCTCACCATCCTTTGTACCTACCAAAATCTTACCCTGGTAGACAGGGACACAAGAAGGTTAATGTTTTGAACCCTTCAAAACCCTAGCTATAGACTTAGGGCTCGCTTCAATCCGTATCGCTGAAGTTCAGCACTATAGTGCGATTGAAATATAAAGGTACTGTTCCTGCTTTCGCAGAGACAGCATTCATGGTAAACGCTGCATATGTCGGCTCAATTGGAAATTACCTTTACATTTCAATCGTGCTAGAGCTATAAACTTTACAAACTTGACATGATAGACTGGTTCAAGCAACATGTCACATCTCCAATACTACTACTGTAAAGGTGGCTAAAGCTGCTGGGTAGGCTAAGAGCTACTGAAGGTTGCTACAATATGGGAAGGTCACAAGAAAGCAAACAAAGCCATTTCCAAACAAAATGACTGAGCTATCCATTTTTCTATGGAAAAAATAAGTGATTGTATTTGATGCATCATTACCTGCTCTGAACCTGAATATCTCAACTCTGCAACAAAATGTTATGTTGCAGTACAGGGAAAATAAACAAGAGTATGAAAGAGCACCAAATAGATTTTGCCATTATAAAGGGAAACAAATTCTGAATGCTAATCTCATGTCCAATCATTAGTCTATCCAATGGGTACCTTCTCTGCTGCGGCAGGTAGTCTGGCGGTTAAGAGCATTGGGCCAGTAACCAAAAAGTTGCTGGTTCAAATCCCAGAGCCAACTAGGTGAAAAATCAGTCGATACGCCCTTGAGCAAGGCACTTAACCCTAATTGCTCCTGTAAGTCGCTCTGGATAAGAGCGTCTGCTAAATGACTATGATATTCAATTAAAATCAATAAATTGTATATAATATATAATATCGCTACAGTATATTGATTTCCAAAAGGAATGTTCAGCGAGTTGCTTTCAGGTTTAACATCTGCTGTAGGCTAAAAGTCTCTCCCACTGGGGTGTATGCTGGCTGTGCTGAACTCACCTTTCCCCGACAAACGGACCTCACACACTCAACAATTTGGCCCGTCTCCAGCTGGAACGCTCGGCAACGCTTCATCTCCTGGTCCCACAGTTTCACTGCACCGCCCTCCTTTGTACTGAGAAAGTGCACGCACGCACACACACCATCATAATCATCCTCCTCATCATCATCCATGTATCATCATCATAGAGGATAGAGTGTTAACTGAGATTCAGAACTATTATTAATGTAATCCAGTGGAATTCCAGATGTGATTTTTGGTGCTAGTGTGTCTTGTTACTTTAGGTTCGAATTAATGGTGTGGTCTCAAGGAGGTGAGTGTTATAAGGGGATCATTATCAGTGGATTGTCAGTGGTCTTGGCAGCAGGTAGACTAGTGGTTAAAGGAATACTTCAGGATTTTTGGCAGTGAGGCTCTTTATCTACATCCCCAGAGTCAGATGAACTAGTGGATACCATTTTTATGTCTCTGTGTCTAGTATGAAGGAAATTAGAGGTAGTTAGCGCAATGACTGGAAGTCTATGAGTATCTACTAGCATGCTAGTAGATAAATGGCCTCATTGCCAAAATATCCCGTTAAGAGCATTGGGCCAGTAACTGAAAGGTCACTGTTTCAAATCCCCGAGCCGACTAGGTGAAAAATCAGTCGATGTGCCCTTGAGCAAAACACTTAACCCTAATTGCTCCTGTAAGTCGCTCTGGATAAGAGCATCTGATAAATGACTAAAATGTAAACTGTAAATGGTTGAGCAGCAGTACGGTACTCACGGCCTCTCCTTGCCCCCTGTGACGATGAGGCCGTCCCTCAGTGTGGTGTACATGGTGAACACTGGCCCGGTGTGGGCTTTAGCCACGACACGAAGCAGGAAGTGGTCTTTCCATACGTACACATCCCCGTTTATGGCACCCGTGAATGTTAGGTTATTCTGCAGGAAGAGAAACCTAAGGTCAGGATCACAAAACCGTTTAATGTATCTCTGAAATTAATTACAGAAAACATAGCTGATTACATTAGTCTAGGGTGAATCCAATCCATTAGGGTAGACTAAAGAGTTTAGTGTCAAATTTTGTCGATACTCACCGCACCGAAGGCCACAGAAAGCATGGTCTGCATCCTGCCGCCCTCCACTGAGCCCACCACTCCCTTCTTATACATGAGAGAGCCTCCAGCCAGCGTCCAGAACTTGATGTGCTTGATCCCAACAGACACAAACTGAGAGTCCGAGTCTGGCCGGAACTCCACTACGAAGATCCTGTCTGGATGGCCACCTTTACTGGTCACTTTAGCACCTGGACAGGGGAACCCACACAAGCGCAAACACTCCTACGACCTGCTATTTACAGTTACAGAGTGATATCTAACAACATTGTTACGATTAGCGATCCCAAAAATGCACAGACCAATCTAACCTGTAGCCTACCACCATCTCAGTGTATATTACCAGGGGCAGAATGGCTCACCTTCCTGCCAGCTCCAAACAGTGATGGTGTGTTCAGGCTCCACCCCCACAGAGAGCAGCAGCTTTCCCGTGGCGCTGAAGTTGACGTAGGCCACCCCCTTGGCGTGAGAGCAGCGCAGGATGGACAGCGTCTGTTTACTCATGGCGTCCCACACGTGGATGGAGGGGGTGGTGCCTGGAGCACAGAGAAAAGCACCATAGTCTGAGCCAGTGTACAGGGCTACAGTATGGAGCTGTCCAGGGCATTTGATTGGCTGTATTATAGTACTGGGTACAAAAGGGACAGTAAAGTAGGGTTGAATACAGAGGGATAACTACTGGACAAGCTAAGGATAGAAAACACAGGACAGGCCACTGGGAAACTGCAGGAGAACAGCAATAAGAGGGTAAACCTATTGGGGTGGTTTCCCCGACATAGATTAAGAATATTTCATTTTTTTCATTGAGTTTGCTTTTTTATTCCAGGACTGGGCTTAATCTGTGCCCGGGAAACCGGCCAATAGGTATTTTAACGGTAGGGCACACTGCAAAGGTCAATCTGGAGGGGGGTTTACCTGGCAAGTCTGTCACTTCACCTGTGGTGTGTGATTGATGGGAAATTAGGCAGCAAAAGAACAAATGAAATGTAAAGTGAGTGCCTTCTCAGATGCCGCTGAGGGCCATGATATTAAGCACCCATAAAAACTCATTCTAGCAACAAACAACATTTAAATGTGTCAATGCAGACTGAACAGGTCCCCCAAAAAGGCCCAGAAAAATGCTAAGAAGATAAGGCTAAACATGGGCATTCAATGTCTCTCTCTCTCTCTCTCTCTCTCTCTCTCTCTCTCTCTCTCTCTCTCTCTCTCTCTCTCTCTCTCTCTCTCTCTCTCTCTCTCTCTCTCTCTCTCTCTCTCTCTCTCTCTCTCTCTCTCTCTCTCTCTCTCTCTCTCTCTCTCTCTCTCTCTCTCTCTCTCTCTCTCTCTCTCTCTCTCATATATATATAAACATGTAACTACAATAAAATGAAACGTTCATTCACTGCAGAACAGTACATACCAATCTGTCCTGTAGCGATTACATTTTTGTATTTAGGATGTTGATTGATGGTCAAACAGAGGATGTCGTCTGTATGTTCCAAGTAGAAACTCTGAGTCCCTGAGGAGAAATAGCATTAAACACAGAGTTCATCTTCATCTTATCATGTACACGCCTTTCAAATCACAAGCCCTGAAGTCAATGTGGCAGATGGTATCCAAAAGCAAAAGTGAGAACGTGTAGCTGTACCGGTGGAGAGGCTGTGCACCATGGCCGTGGCTGCTGTGTGGAAGACGATGTCGGCGCCGTCGTTGAGGTAGTGAAGGTTGTTACGACAATCGAAGCCCCTGAACCCAAACACGTGGTCCAGCACCAGGTCCTGGAAGTACACACATCACCGACCAATCACATCCCACAGCGCACCAAACGTACCCAACAACGGTTCATTAAAAAAGAAACAGTTAAAAATGTAACATGCTACAAGCATTTCGCGACACCCGCAATAACATCTGCTAAATATGTGTATGTGACCAATACAATTTGATTTGATGTGATTTTGTAACGTGTTGAGTATGACATCAGAGTTATTCAGAGTAAACATCAACACCACCGTGAAACAAACCTCGACAAGCTTCTTCTTTTTGGTGATGTTGTTCTTCTGCAGCTTCTCTGGTTGGGGAGCAGCTCGGCTAACAGGAGGCCTGCAGTGAGTAAACAGATAGTACCTCACACAGCAGATATATTGGACAGATACAGTATTTTAACATGTGTACCACAGAACTTCAAAAAACCCACGTCACGTTTTCTCAGAGCGATTTCATTATGTGGCATTGCTGTGCCCTATTAAGGATAGATTAGACCAAGTTATAAAATGTCTGTCTAGTCTGACACGAGAGAGATAGAAACAAAAACAGAAAGAAAAGAGAGATTGTGAGAAAGAAAAGAGAGATTGTGAGATAGAAAAGAGAGATTGTGAGAAAGAAAAGAGAGATTGTGAGAAAGAAAAGAGAGATTGTGAGAAAGAAAAGAGAGATTGTGAGAAAGAAAAGAGAGATTGTGAGAAAGAAAAGAGAGATTGTGAGATAGAAAAGAGAGATTGTGAGATAGAAAAGAGAGATTGTGAGATAGAAAAGAGAGATTGTGAGAAAGAAAAGAGAGATTGTGAGAAAGAAAAGAGAGATTGTGAGATAGAAAAGAGAGATTGTGAGATAGAAAAGAGAGATTGTGAGATAGAAAAGAGAGATTGTGAGAAAGAAAAGAGAGATTGTGAGAAAGAAAAGAGAGATTGTGAGAAAGAAAAGAGAGATTGTGAGATAGAAAAGAGAGATTGTGAGATAGAAAAGAGAGATTGTGAGAAAGAAAATAGAGATTGTGAGATAGAAAAGAGAGATTGTGAGATAGAAAAGAGAGATTGTGAGAAAGAAAAGAGAGATTGTGAGATAGAAAAGAGAGATTGTGAGATAGAAAAGAGAGATTGTGAGAAAGAAAAGAGAGATTGTGAGATAGAAAAGAGAGATTGTGAGATAGAAAAGAGAGATTGTGAGAAAGAAAAGAGAGATTGTGAGATAGAAAAGAGAGATTGTGAGATAGAAAAGAGAGATTGTGAGAAAGAAAAGAGAGATTGTGAGATAGAAAAGAGAGATTGTGAGATAGAAAAGATCTATGGAATAAACTACAGCTTGAGGAACTCAGAGAGAACAAAACAGCTGCAATCAGTCATCACTCTGAATATAAACATTGTTAAGCATTGCTACAGTACATCATTGTTTGTTCATCACTCATGATATGCTTTACTGTTTATAATACACAAACATTCAGTGTGCCTCATGACACACACACAGTACACATAACACAATATCTACAGACAGATTCAGTGCTACATATAAAATTGCATACATCACTGACATTTTCCACATTTATGAATTTTGGCCAGCCGCTGCACACATGTCACCAAGGTGGGCACATCACATTCACAATGTTAACAAGCGTCAACTTTCACATAAGGATCACACCAATAATGACACATTACACCAGTTGGCTGAGGCCACATTTAACATGAATGGCAATGAGCCACAGTGAGCCACAGAATACAATTCCACTCAGTCTCTGAGTCAGTCTCTAGGAGCTCTACACTGCTACATGCAGCACATCTGCCCCTGCCTCTCAGTGAGGCCTTCCCTGTATTTCCCTCTCTGTCTCCCCCTCATTGAAATCTCTCCCTATAAAATAAAAATACTTAAAAAGGGGCAATCTGCAGTTGATGTAGCAATCGCAGATTGCTCCTTTAAAGTGAGTGGAATTCCACTCTCCTTAAAAATGAAGTCATTGGATGTGTTGGAAAATTAGATTTCCTAGGTGGTGTTGGTTACCACAGTGATGTGTCCTGGCTGAGACCTGAGGTCCATGGTCACTCTCACGGGTTAACAGTCTGACCATGTAAAACATCTGACATATCAATACTATTGATAGTTGACACAAAAACACAGGGCCATTAAAGAAAGAATATAAGTTATTAAGTTATTGCTCCTTGTCAAAGGTTCACGGAAATGTGTGCATGCTCCTGTGCGTACCCACACAGACAGAGAGTCTACAAGTTAACAGGGAAACACATATTGAAGAAGACCTTGGAGGTTGAAATCCCACAGGAGGTTGAACAGTGCAATGACGATGCAGAAGCATTAGTTATACAGCACTGCCACTGTGTGCAATAGCCTGGTATAACTACAGCCGTGTCTTACAAGATAAGGTTCCAGCTCACTGGCACTAGCCCAAAGGTAATAGCTGTGATCACAAACATAGTTTACACTCCTTACAGCTGACAGACACTACCGTTCTTCTCTGTTTGTCTGAACAGCATTTAACCAGCATTGTTTGGATGATCTTGCATGGCAGGGAGCTAATATTTCCAACATCTACTTTCTCCTGTTTCATTCAGCAATCAGACTCCCTCTTCCCCATGTGTTTTAACAATATTGTCAGTGTCTATGTGCTCTGAAATGAGTTCAATCAGCATATCAGAGTTTAGTGTTGCCACATAACACCACAGATTCAATATCTGTAGTAGTGTAGTAACTAACTCCTGCGGACTGATTGTAAAAACTTTCATGCTGAGCCAGGATTGTAGGATCATAGAGTGATCCTGCCTAGCTCCATGTCTCGATCTGAACAGGAAAGAGAAGATGGAAAAAAAGCCCCACTGGGTGTGAAACTCTGCAGTCTGGATGCAAACATGCAGTTCTGATCAGATGGGAATGAGATGAGCTGACTGCCACCATGCAAGAACAAACATACAGAACGTCAGAACATCACAGAGAAACACGTGGACCTGAAGCCACAGTGTACACACACAGTGTGATAGACACAAGTAGCCCACTTTACCTGGATCCCCTTGAGAGCAGTGGACAGAACCAAGTGAGAGGTTTAGAGGACGCAGGTCGGAGTCCGAGGGGACTCAGTATAGCTATAAAGGCTCTATGCTCATGCAAAAAGCAACCTGGAGAGCTATTAGCCATCATTCCTGGCTGCTGCACACCATGCTCTGACTGTCAGCCTACTGTCAGCATGCTAGAAAGAGAGAGAGAGACAGCTCGGAGGAGAAGTGTGGAATGAGAGAGTGCACCAGTCTACAGAGCGATAAGGGGAGGGGGTCATACCCTGGGGTCCCTGTGCAAACTGTGCAATAGAGCTCCTATGAGAGGAGGAGGAGGAGGAGGAGGAGGAGGGGCACAGGAAGAGAGAAATGCGTCAGTGCCTCGATCTCATCCCCCAAGGGGTTATGGGAAAACAATGTCCTGTGATGTCTGGGGCTCCACGAGAGGAGAAGAGGAAAAGAGAGGGAGAGAGAAAGAAAGAAAGAAAGAAAGTCTCCTCCAGCGTCACTTGGTAGATCGTTACTGTACTCGGAGTGCTCTCTACAAAATAAATTGTGATACAAATGACACAAAACTGATATCAAATAAAATGTCTTACTCGTGCAATTTACATAACTTCACGTTGACCAGATTTTGAGCAAGATGAGTGATATTGAGACCCATGGGCTAAGGGAGATTATGCCCAGAGTCCAGAGAAATAGATGACTAGAAAATTCAGGTTTTTCAGAACTGCTTCCTGTAGTACCATTATAGGAGATCAGTGAATGAACAAACATTTTTGGATAAAATGTAAAGTACGTACGGTCATAAAAAGAAAAACATGGAAAAAATGTCCATTCTGTTGAAATCCCTGGATTAAAATAACAACACCATATACTCTACTGAATGGTAGATATTCTCCCTACTCACTCTACTACTATCCTCATCTCTGCACATCCAGTGTATGGAAATACCACCCACATCCCATAGCTAACACAGAACGTATGCATAGGTCATACTTACTTGACAATGCCCTGCCTCCAAAGGAATGCAAGTTAAAACACAATAGAGATATTAAAGAGATTGAACAGCATAACAATAGAGATATTAAAGAGATTGAACAGCATAACAATAGAGATATTAAAGAGATTGAACAGGATGTTATGCACTTACAAATTCATAACATTCTACAAAATGGAAGAACGTATCATATCATACGAAATGGATGACATTGTACACAATTGTCGGGGACGCGTTTTGGCTCTTGAGCACTACTTTTAAAACGACTCTCTGAAATGACACCTTTATAACGCATCTTTAAAAGGTAGACTCAGCTAAATGACGTTGCAGCACTGCAAATATTGAGATGAGCGAGATGCAAGACTTCGCTCTCCCACAGTATCTGCGCATGTGCACGGGTTAGCTTTAGAGCGTGGTAGCCAGGGCACCAAAACAGCTGAGAAGTTGAGCCTCGCAATCCAATGCTCTTAGTTGTTGCATAAATGTACCCACTATGCTGTTTACTTTCTGCAACTACATCATATCGCTGAGTCTACCTTGAAGTGTTTCTGCAGACAGAAGTGGGCACCAGATGGTGTGGTTGAAGGGACAAATCTGCATGGTAGCCTACCATCAGGGCCGGATTACCGAACCGGGGCCCCTGACCCCTCCAGGGGTGTTGGGGGGGGTTGTGGGCCCCTCAGATAGCATATGATTGGTTCTTCACTGGTTCATGTTCTGTAACTATTTCATGTTTCCTGTCATTCTGTGATGTTGTATCATTGGGAAATGTTATTCTACACATTCTATAAAAGAGAACGCACAGAGGGCAAAGTCAAAGTCCTCCATACGTAACAGCACTGCTATATGTGACAATGATGCAGAATAGTGGGGAGTGTCATGGTAAATAATATTAATTTTAGGGCTTAGAATTCAATTTGCGGCAACGCATCCTTCGGCTTTGACAGAAATCAATCATTGTCTCCTCGGGCTATGCATGCCATTTACACACTATATTTTTGACATCCCCTAGCTGCACATAGCTGATTAGCCAGTTATATGGATGTGGCAATATATACTTTATACAGTCTCAAAGCAACTGAGATCATACCAATGATACTGTATATGTTCTGTATAAACAACATATCGGTATCATAGCAACAGATATCACACTGAAGCTCGAGAGAGCACACCTGCTACACATGCACATAACATTGTGCAATACTTTGACAAGATTCCACCAAAGCCACAAGTACATGCAATCTCATACTGTGACACCACATAGATTACAACCCAAACATGTACACCCAACAATCCACAGATAGATGGACCACACATAAACATGCACACAGCATACAATATCAATGGGCTACATCCACAATACATGCAAAGGACAATCCACAGTATCATAGCAACAGAGGTGAATAGAGAGAGAGAGTATTAGAGAGAACACATATGGTACACATGTACACTCAAAGTGCAGAAAGACATAACATGGAAATGGTGATAAAGATCTTTCTATGAGCATAAAATGTCTATTTTTTTAATGCAAGTAGTACAGATAAGTAAAGAGTAGTCTATAATGTCTATCAAATTAAATCAGGCCTCATATTCTATTTGAAATAGTCTAACATGAAAACAAACCCCACGCAGTCTTCCCTTACACTTCAAATGCTGTCAGCTAAGCAGTAAAAGTCAACTCACTCTGTATCATAAAAAAGCAAGACCAAACTCTATATCCATGTCAACCCTACAATGACCACCTCTGAGGCTTTACAAAAGGATAAATACTGTAGATGTTAATTATACTCAAGTAGCTGTGTACTGGTAAACTAAGTCTTTTTTAACTTACAAAAAAGACAGGTGCAGTTCTTGTTTCTGACACCAGAGGACTCTATAAGCGTTCCTGTAGAGATAATCAAATGGCGTTGGAAGGTGATGGCAGCCTGATTACGATCAAGACTTTAACAGTCTTTTGAGGCCTAACATAACAGATAAAACTTGCCCATTTTTTATTGTCACTGCCTCAGACTTTAAATTGTTTCAAATCTACACACAACACAATGGTCAGGGGCCAAGAAACTCTCTAATTTTTAAGCTCTATCACTGAGTGACAACAACCAGTCCCTAAACAGAAGCTGGACAGTTTAGGCATACGAGCGGGAAGGGAGAAGTGACAGAGACAGAGGTGTGGGGGTGTACCTTTCCTCTGGTGACACCTCCTTCAGTTGCTGGTGGGGTTTGATGCCACACATACCCCGGATGCTGACAGCATAGATCTTAGTGGTGTAGTCGATGCTGTTCTCCCTTGCCACATCACTGTCATACCCTACAGACACGCCCACAGGAAGAGACTCAGCCAATTAGAGCAGTGTGTAAAAAGTAGTATTTGATCAGGATAGCTTTGTGTGTGTTTGTTGAGAATGTTCTATGGGAGTTCTGAGAGTAGATTGTGAGAGAGTTGTAAAAATTAATATATATGTTTCATACACAGGATAGTTGCAGTGAAATGTGCTTTTGTACAGGGTCAGACATAGTAGTACGGCGCCCCTGGTGCAAATTAGAGTTAAGTGCCTTGCTCAAGGGCACCAACAGATTTTTCACCTTGGGTATTCGAACCAGCGACCTTTCAGTTACTGGCCCAACATTCTAACCACTAGGCTACCTTCCACCCACAAGTTTGAAAAATGTATGCACTCACTAACTGTAAGTCGCTCTGGATAAGAGCATCTGCTAAATGACTAAAATGTAAATGTAAAGTACTACTGTATATAGTACTACTGTATACTACTGTACTGTATGGATCAGTAGTCTAAAGGCTTGGCTTTTACCTCCGTCCTCCTCAATGTCATCGTCTGACTCCTCGCTGTCCACAGGGTTCTCCCTGTGACCCTCTCCGGTTCTCTCCAGGCTCCAAATCATCAGTGCTGTGTCAGCTCCGCCCAGCGTCAGTAGCGTGGCGTCATCTTGTGCCCATCGCACGTTAGTTACATGGGCACTGTGGCCCACATACTTCTTGAAGCGGGCATATTGACCCTGAGGTGGGAGCAGACAGTGCCAAGTTGAACCAAGAGACAACATTGAACCAAGTTGAACCAAGGGACAACATTCAACTTGAGTCAACAACAGAGACATGTACCAGCATTGGGGTCAATTCCATTTCAGTTCAAGTGAGTAAAATGTAATTTAACACTAGTGCCTGTCTGAGCTGTCGCACCCTGGCTGGATAGCTGAAGAGCTTGAGGAAGCCAAAGTCGTCTCCAGTGGCGAGCAGCTTCTTGTCTTTGGTGAGCGAGGCGGCATTGACGTCTGTGATGTCACTGTGGGTGGGCCAGATCCCCTCACAGGTGGGGCCTAGGACACATGTCCAGGTAGCCCACTCCATCTTCTCTATCTGACAGGCGGAAACAGGAACGCGCGTACACACACACAGTGTGTTAAACACTGCCTCCTGCTTTCATGGAGTGTCCATTTATATTTGATGTCTAGCTGAGAAAAATGACAATCTCAATTGGGTCTCTTACCTCAGAATTTCTTATGGTTTGTCTCTTCCCTCTTGGGGCTTCGAAGAATAATTGCTCTTTGGCACCTGAATTTACTTGCAGCAATTTACCTACATAAAAAAAATAACTTTCTCAGAATCCAAGGACAAAATAGAAGTTGTACCTACAGACTACTAAGGGGTATTCATGCTCCTCTGGCAATTACACCATAAACTCACCACGAGAGTCCCAGTCTATATGAGTGATATAGCTTGAAGCTCCTTTACAGATTCCCACCCTCTTGCTGGACAGCACATTGTAGATATCCACAAAGTTATCATGAGAGGCTACAGCGAGGTATTTACCAGCGTCTAAGGAAGCCATAGAACCAGTGATCAACACCTCAGCCAGGTGGGTGATAATGCTATTCAGTGAAACCTCAATACACTCTTAGAAAAAAAGGTGCTATCTAGAACCTAAAAGGGTTATTCGGCTGTCCCCATAGGAGAACCCTTTGGAGAACCCTTTTCGGTGCCAAGTAGAAGCCTTTTGGTTCCAGGTTGAACCCTTTTCACAGAGGATTCAACCTGGAACCAAAAAGGGTTCTACCTGGAACCAAAAAGGGTTCTCCTATGAGGACAGCCGAAGAACCCTTTTGGAACCCTTTTTTCTATGAGTGTATATTAGGAACAGTTTAACTCAAATAAAATACTAATAAAATACCCATGCATATTATCAGTGTTATGAAATACAAACAGCAGTGAATGAACATATCAATGATAAGTGATCCAGTCGGCTGATAGTACACAGTCTATGTCAAAGTTTACCTTGTGAAAACCTGACGTCAGAAATAGACTCCTTCCTGTGATGGAAGGACACCAGGTCCTCCAGGGTGTCAGAGTTCACCACCAGGAAACTACCATCATTGAGGCCCACCGCTAAGGCCTTCCCATCAGGGGAGAAGGCACAGCATCTTCCACCTGATACACACACACCACACACACGTACACACAGAGTTAAACACTTCCAAAATGGAGATACAGACATAGACTGACAGACACAGAAGGTTACACTAGGGTGCCTTACAGATGTAGGATCTTAATTTGATCACTCTTTTGTTGCTGAGAATTTACCCGCAAAGCAGGAAATGCAAACTTGGAGTGTATTAGAGTTTTTAAAAGGCTTCTAAAGTTTGTAATTTTAACTGATATTTCAGACCTGATTTGCCCTTACGAAAAATGTATCAAGCCCTACTAAAATATCCATTAATTATAATCCACATTTCCTGTTGCTGCAGGATTATGTTCCTGCTGTAGAAAACTGGCTCAAATTACGATCCTACATCTGTATGTTTGTTGATGATCATGGGAGTTAATGACTCATTAGTCGAGGAAGATATCAACATTCAGCAGTACCTTTTTTAAGTTTGCGAACGGCTACCATGCGGTGGATGGTGAAGAGCTCCCATATCCGCAGGGTTTTGTCGTCACTCACTGTGGCACATATGGGGAGCAGGGGGTGAGCAGCAAGACCCCACACCTCGCCGTCCATGTGACCCTGTAACCATAGCAACAGACGGACACACAGCTGTCAGTCAATCACAGTTGACATGCCCTGAACCATTACACCTAATCCACTATTTTTTCTCAGGACAATACTGTACATTGTGTTCATATTGACGTGGAGTATGAGTGAGAGGCTAAACAAAAGCCTCAATCCATCGCATCCCAGATAGCAGCAGTCAATTTTACCCAACAACACTTCCATACTGATCCTTCATAACCCATTCCCATCAGGTCTGTCCACCATGGCAACAGAGCACACATACCTGACCGCTAAGGAGTCTGGGAGGCTCTGACTCTGAGCTGTAAGGGTTGGGCCATGGGAGGGAACTACAACAGCGATGCACTGACAGTCAGAAACACACATGCATGCAAGGAAGCATAGACACACGCACACACACACGGTCACACACACACACACACACACACACACACACACACACACACACACACACACACACACACACACACACACTGGACTAGCAGGGTCATGGGTCCACTCTTGTCTATTTCAAGTATTTCTCCATTCTTGGTTCCCACCAGGATGTGTCCGTGTCCCAGAGTTATGGCACGAATGGAGGGGTTGTCCTCCAAGAGCAGCCCTGGGGGACACACACATACAGACTAAATATAGCTGTAGCCGTGAAATCCTCCCAGATCGATAGCAGCAGATAAAAGGAATATAAAAAATATAACTGCTTTTTTACATGAGTCCACGAGATGGCAGCACTAACTAGAGGAGGACACAGTGGTACAGGTATGTGTTTTACATGGTCAGAGCATGCCGTCAAGAGAGAATTACAGCACTTCTCAGATAGTGTTTCTGTATCTGTCATAGACTTTGGTTGACTGTCAGTTACTGTAGGGAGTGTTATGGAGGCTGGTGGGAGGAGCTATAGGAGGAAGGGCTCATTGTAATGGCTGGAATGGAATAAATAGAACGGAGTCAAACGTGGTATCCTACCTTTAGATCCCGGGGAGAGGGCTGCTCTCTTGATGGCGTAGGTCTTCAGGCATCTCTCAAACATGTCGTCCCACAGCTCCACCATCCCGTCCTTCCCACCTGTCACAAAGCCCTGGAGGGAACAACAGCAGAGGGACATCACCCAACGTACTCCACAACTGACAACCACACTGAGGAAAACTAACAGTGATGAGGGCCGGATGAGACAGGGGCTCTGACCTACCCTAATGTTCCGCATGACAGCTTGTCAAGAGGTCTGTCTGAACTGCTGAAGGATGGTAGGGGGATCAGTTTGTCTTGAAACTGAGAAGGAAGTGTTGAATGATGAAGTGCAGGAGGAAGGTATGAATGGAGGGAAGACAAATGAAAAATACTGTCTGTCTCTGACATCTTTCACAACACACAGAAGCAGTTGGGAATTACAATGACTTCTACTAGCAGACAGGACCTGTCAAAGATCTGAAGCAGCAGCAACAACAACACATCAGGAATTCAGCGGCGGTCTCCCACAGGAATGCCCTCCCACATCTTACTTAAGACTGCTTCTCTGATGAAAGGTTTTGGAAACAGCATCACATAAATGTAACATCTAATGAGACTGTAATATTTTGTTTTGATCTAAGGCATCTCTACTTGAACAGATTGTGAATAAATAGATAATCTATTTGTACAAGAGGGAGAAAACACTAGAATATGTTTAATTAACAACACTATCATGGACTGATGACAAGAGACAGGATTGATTGTTTATAATCGCTCCACTCTTCATTAGTAACAGTAAATAGCGATATAATAATTTTCCACAGAACAGAAGTTCATGGGAGACAATCCATTTACTTAATCCCATCTCAGCATCAGGAGGGAGATGCACGATGCAATACACACCAAGGTTTACATCAGTCATTAAGACTGCATAGTATTGCACACAGTCAAATGACAGGCTGCAAATGGCCAATTAGGAAAACAAGGAATCTATGTGTGGCTTAATCATGCTGCCTAATGATGCTGTGTTTGTCCCCAAACACAAGAACCATCATGACTCAACACATCACATCTCTCCATAGCTCCTCATCAGAGCGATACAATATTGATAACTGCCTCAACTACATGCCAATTATAGTTAAACACATCCATAACTACAGCCAGCAGCAACAATATCACGCGGATATTACTCTAGCGAACAACATAGCATCAATTCCATATGGTGAAGTCATCATAGAGCAGTTATAGGGCGTTTATGAGTCAATGGGGAGAAAGACAATTCAATATTTACACCAAGTGGGTGTGGGGAAACCAGAGTACAATACAGAGCCGTTCCAAATAGTCTCTGATCAAAATGACTACGCAATAAAGATGATCTTATTATGAGACTATGATTATTATGAGATTATGATTATAAGATTAGTGGAAAGTTGACCAACAGTCTGTTGTTAGCAGACAGGGCTGACACTCAGTAGAGTACCTTGTCCAGGGAGAACATGGCGAACACAGGTCCGTCGTGGGCCTTGATGGTCTTCAGCAGCACAGGCTCCTTCCAGACATATATGTCCCCCGTGGCGGCTCCAGAGAATACCAGCTCGTCTGTCCGACCGTAACACACCGACATCATTGTCTCCAGCTTCCCCAGGTTCCCAAAGACGCCTCGCTGGAACATAAGGCCTCCACCTTTAGAGACAGCACACCATTAGAAACTCAGGTATACATCAATTGATTTCCATAAACATACAATGCCTGACAAGATAGACAGAGCTGTTCCTATGTCCACAAGAAAAATGGTTGGACAGGTTGGATCACTTTCCTAAAGATAGAATCACAGTGTGAAAACACCTGGAAGGATATACTTGAAAGAAAAGCAGGGACATGAGAGGAGAGGAGCGAGAAAGAGAGAGACTGATAGTATGAGAGAGACTGATGGTATGAGAGAGACTGATGGTATGAGACTGATAATGAGACTAACAGTATGAGATAGACTGATGGTATGAGAGAGACTGATAGTATGAGAGAGACTGATCGTATGAGAGAGACTGATGGTATGAGACTGATAATGAGACTGACAGTATGAGATAGACTGATGGTATGAGAGAGACTGATAGTATGAGAGAGACTGATAGTATGAGAGAGACTGCTAGTATGAGAGAGACTGATAGTATGAGAGAGACTGATAGTATGAGAGAGACTGATAGTATGAGAGAGACTGATGGTATGAGAGGGACTGATAGTATGAGACTGACAGTATGAGATAGACTGATAGTATGAGAGAGACTGATAGTATGAGAGAGACTGATGGTATGAGAGAGACTGATGGTATGAGAGAGACTGATGGTATGAGACTGACAGTATGAGATAGACTGATAGTATGAGAGAGACTGATAGTATGAGAGAGACTGATGGTATGAGAGAGACTGATGGTATGAGACTGACAGTATGAGAGAGACTGATAGTATGAGAGAGACTGGTGGTATGAGAGAGACTGATGGCATGATAGAGACTGATGGTATGAGAGAGACTGGTGGTATGAGAGAGACTGATAATATGAGAGAGACTGATGGTATGAGAGAGACTGATAGTATGAGAGAGACTGATGGTATGAGACTGACAGTATGAGAGAGACTGATAGTATGAGAGATAATTATAGTATGAGAGAGACTGATAGTATGAGAGAGACTGGTGGTATGAAAGAGACTGATGGCATGAGAGAGACTGATGGTATGAGAGGGACTGGTGGTATGAGAGAGACTGATAATATGAGAGAGACTGATGGTATGAGAGAGACTGATGGTATGAGACTGACAGTATGAGATAGACTGATAGTATGAGAGAGACTGATGGTATGAGAGAGACTGATGGTATGAGAGAGACTGATGGTATGAGAGAGACTGATGGTATGAGACTGACAGTATGAGATAGACTGATGGTATGAGAGAGACTGATAGTATGAGAGAGACTGATAGTATGGGAGAGACTGATGGTATGAGAGAGACTGATAGTATGAGAGAGACTGATAGTATGAGAGAGACTGATGGTATGAGACTGACAGTATGAGAGAGACTGATGGTATGAGAGATAATTATAGTATGAGAGAGACTGATAGTATGAGAGAGACTGGTGGTATGAGAGAGACTGATGGCATGAGAGAGACTGATGGTATGAGAAAGACTGATGGTATGAGAGAGACTGATAGTATGAGAGAGACTGATGGTATGAGAGAGACTGATGGTATGAGACTGACAGTATGAGATAGACTGATAGTATGAGAGAGACTGATAGTATGAGAGAGACTGCTAGTATGAGAGAGACTGATAGTATGAGAGAGACTGATGGTGTGAGAGAGACTGATGGTATGAGAGACTGACAGTATGAGAGAGACTGATAGTATGAGAGAGACTGATAGTATGAGAGAGACTGATGGTATGAGAGAGACTGACAGTATGAGAGAGACTGATAGTATGAGAGAGACTGATGGTATGAGAGAGACTGATAGTATGAGAGAGACTGATGGTATGAGAGAGACTGATGGTATGAGAGAGACTGACAGTATGGGAGAGACTGATAGTATGAGAGAGACTGATGGTATGAGAGAGACTGATAGTATGAGAGAGACTGATGGTATGACAGAGACAGTATGAGAGAGACTGATGGTATGAGAGAGACTGATGGTATGAGAATGACAGTATGAGAGAGACTGATAGTATGAGAGAGACTGATAGTATGAGAGAGACTGATAGTATGACAGAGACTGATGGTATGAGAGAGACTGATGGTATGAGAGAGACTGATAGTATGAGAGAGACAGTCGGGCAGAACAGGAGGACAGACCTGTATGCTGCCAGAACTTGATGTGTTTGATTCCCACTGTGACCAGCTTGTCCATGAGGATAGGATTACACTTCACCACAAACAGCTTGTCTTTGTGTCCCCTGGGAAGGACAGAGACAGAATATCCACTTCACATTCTGTCCGCTCAAATACATAGAGCCTTATGTTTTTCCTGGTCACTTCATGTGGTCAGGAGAAAACTCCTGGCTGTCCCTACAAATGTGTCATCATTAAGACAACAGACCTGAGTCCAAGTAGTAGTTGATTTCTTTCCAATACTTTGAACACTTGATTGAACCTGCCTGGAGTATGGCGGGATTTGCACTTTTGGGAGTATACCATAGGTTACTGTCACACCCTGGTTCTGGGACTCATTATGTTGAGCCAGGGTGTGTTCATTCATTGGGTGTATTTCTATGTTGGTATTTCTGTTGTGTTCATTCTATGTGTTTATTTCTATGTTGGTAGTTCTGCTGTGTTTATTTCTAGGTTGGTCTGTGTGACTCCCAATCAGAGGCAACGAGTGTCAGCTGTCGGCTGGTTGTCTCTGATTGGGAGCCATATTTAACTGTCTGTGTTTCACGTTGTGTTTGTGGGTTTTTGTTCCGTGTTCGGTGATTTTCACCGTGGACTTCACGAGTCGTGTTTTGTTTTTGAAACTTTAACTAATTAAAGTCATGTTTGTTTCACACGCTGCGCCTTGGTCTACTCACTCATACGACGATCGTGACAGAAAACACCACCATACAACGACCAAGCAGCGTGTCCAGGAACAAACGCAGGAGGTGACGCTGGTGGATGTCCTCCTTGGTTGGGGGCAGATTACCGTGGACTTCACGAGTCGTGTTTTGTTTTTGAAACTTTAACTAATTAAAGTCATGTTTGTTTCACACGCTGCGCCTTGGTCTACTCACTCATACGACGATCGTGACAGAAAACACCACCATACAACGACCAAGCAGCGTGTCCAGGAACAAACGCAGGAGGTGACGCTGGTGGATGTCCTCCTTGGTTGGGGGCAGATTACCG
Organism: Coregonus clupeaformis; assembly: GCF_020615455.1. Taxonomy (NCBI): domain Eukaryota; kingdom Metazoa; phylum Chordata; class Actinopteri; order Salmoniformes; family Salmonidae; genus Coregonus; species Coregonus clupeaformis. Next base: position 52,570 of record NW_025533527.1, on the reverse strand, counting down.
AGGAGGAGGCCGTCCGGTACCGGAGGGCTATGAAGGGGGAGACCCAGGCAGGAGAGGAGCAGCGGCGTCAGCAGTGCCATCGTCGGACGGACGGGAGGCACCCCCAATAATTTTTAGGGGGGCACACGGCGTGAGCGACTGGGCAGCAGGAGGCTGCCACAGGGCGAAATAGGAGACGAGGAGAGAAGGCCACCGGGTTACGGGAGCCATTGGCGAGAGGAGGGAAGGAAGTCGTAGAGGCACGGCGAGAGGTACTGAGGTGTATTGCCAGTCCGGTCCGGCCCGTTCCTGATCCCCGTTTAAAGCCAGTGGTGTGTGTTCCCAGTACGGTCCGGCCTGTCCCTGCTCCACGCAACAAGCCTACGGTGTGCGTCGCCAGCCCTGTCCGGCCTGTCCCTGCTCCACGCACCAAGCCTACGGTGTGCGTCGCCAGCCCAGTCCGGCCTGTCCCTGCTCCACGCACCAAGCCTACGGTGTGCGTCGCCAGCCCAGCCCGGCCTGTCCCTGCTCCACGCAACAAGCCTACGGTGTGCGTCGCCAGCCCAGCCCGGCCTGTCCCTGCTCCACGCAACAAGCCTACGGTGTGCGTCGACAGCCCAGCCCGGCCTGTCCCCGCTCCACGCACCAAGCCTACGGTGTGCGTCGTCAGCCCAGCCCGGCCTGTCCCTGCTCCACGCACCAAGCCTACGGTGTGCGTCGCCAGCCCTGTCCGGCCTGTCCCTGCTCCACGCACCAAGCCTACGGTGTGCGTCGTCAGCCCGGTCCGGCCTGTTCCTGCCACCCGCACCAAGTCTACGGTGCGCGTCGCCAGCCCGACCCGGCCTGTTCCTGCCACCCGCACCAAGTCTACGGTGCGCGTCGCCAGCCCGACCCGGCCTGTTCCTGCCACTCGCACCAAACCTACGGTGCGCGTCGCCAGCCCGACCCGGCCTGTTCCTGCCACTCGCACCAAACCTACGGTGCGCGTCGCCAGCCCGACCCGGCCTGTTCCTGCCACTCGCACCAAACCTACGGTGCGCGTCGCCAGCCCGACCCGGCCTGTTCCTGCCACTCGCACCAAACCTACGGTGCCCGTCGCCAGCCCGACCCGGCCTGTTCCTGCCACTCGCACCAAACCTACGGTGCGCGTCGCCAGCCCGGTCCGGCCTGTTCCTGCCACTCGCACTAAGCCAGGGGTGCGAGAAGTCAGCCTGGTAAGGCCCGTTCCTCCTCCACGCACCAAGCCAGGGGTGCGAGTCGACAGACTGGACCAGGGGCACTATGGGGGGTTTATTGGAGGGTGGTGGTCAAGGCCGGAGCCAGAACCGCCGCCGAGGAGGTATGCCCGCCCAGCCCTCCCCTGTTTGTTTAGTTGAGGCGCGGTCGCAGTCCGCGCCTTTAGGGGGGGGTACTGTCACACCCTGGTTCTGGGACTCATTATGTTGAGCCAGGGTGTGTTCATTCATTGGGTGTATTTCTATGTTGGTATTTCTGTTGTGTTCATTCTATGTGTTTATTTCTATGTTGGTAGTTCTGTTGTGTTTATTTCTAGGTTGGTCTGTGTGACTCCCAATCAGAGGCAACGAGTGTCAGCTGTCGGCTGGTTGTCTCTGTTTGGGAGCCATATTTAACTGTCTGTGTTTCACGTTGTGTTTGTGGGTTTTTGTTCCGTGTTCGGTGATTTTCACCGTGGACTTCACGAGTCGTGTTTTGTTTTTGAAACTTTAACTAATTAAAGTCATGTTTGTTTCACACGCTGCGCCTTGGTCTACTCACTCATACGACGATCGTGACAGTTACATTGTGCCAGGTAAGCATATTTGAGCGCAGCTGAGGTATTTGAAAGAAAACTAAAAGGATCTGAACCCGGCTTAGCTGGACTACTCTATAAAATCCTGTTTGTGTAATAACTCTAAATGTCTAAATGCACTGATCACACTAACAGCAGCTTTCAGCCGGGGTGAAAAAGCTTTTAGTACCTTGCAGTGGCCAGCTTCTCGCCCTTCCTCCAATCCCACAAGATGATAGAGTGGTGGTCATCAATGCCCACTGAGACCAGGCTCTTCCCATCCGCTGCACATTGAGGAACAACATTCTACTCTTAGTTTGACATCATAACAGACATAGGGACAGAACACCAACATATTTACAAAATCTTAGTTTGACATCATAACAGACATAGGGACAGAACATCCCAACACATTTACAACATCTTAGTTTGACATCATAACAGACATAGGGACAGAACATCCCAACATATCTACAAAATCTTAGTTTGACATCATAACAGACATAGGGACAGAACATCCCAACATATCTACAAAATCTTAGTTTGACATCATAACAGACATAGGGACAGAACATCCCAACACATTCACAAAATAAGACTTGGGCTTTGATCATTAAAATAGGCTGATATTGAAATTAATTTCTGATAATGACATACATTACATGCCCAGATAAACACGTTAGCCATACCAGAGAAGTCAAGAGCACACACTCCTCTCTGGTGAAAGCCCTTGAGCAGGGAGAAGCACTTCAGGGTTTGGATGTCCCACACATGGATGGCTGGGTCCCTGCCAACCTGGACACAATCACAAAGAGGTGATTAAGATCAGTGTATGAGTGAGTGAGTGAGTGAGTGAGTGAGTGAGTGAGAGAGTGAGAGTGAGAGTGAGAGTATGGCTCCCGCCACATCATACACATCAGCCCTTGTAGTTTGCTTTTCCATGTATGCTTGTTTTGTTGATATAAATTATTGCTCAGACATACTGTTCATTGATCTAATACTTCATACCACAGGAGGCTGCTGAGGGGAGGACGGCTCATAATAATGTCTGGAACGGCGCAAATGGAATGGCATCAAACACATAGAAACCCTGTGTTTGATACCATTCCACTGACTCCGCACCAGTCATTATCACGAGCCCGTCCTCCCCAATTAAAGTGCCACCAACCTCCTGTGCTTCATATACAGTGGGGAAAAAAAGTATTTAGTCAGCCACCAATTGTGCAAGTTCTCCCACTTAACAAGATGAGAGAGGCCTGTAATTTTCATCATAGGTACACGTCAACTATGACAGACAAAATGAGGAAAAAAATCCAGAAAATCACATTGTAGGATTTTTTTATGAATTTATTTGCAAATTATGGTGGAAAATAAGTATTTGGTCAATAACAAAAGTTTCTCAATACTTTGTTATATACCCTTTGTTGGCAATGACACAGGTCAAACGTTTTCTGTAAGTCTTCACAAGGTTTTCACACACTGTTGCTGGTATTTTGGCCCATTCCTCCATGCAGATCTCCTCTAGAGTAGTGATGTTTTGGGGCTGTCGCTGGGCAACACGGACTTTCAACTCCCTCCAAAGATTTTCTATGGGGTTGAGATCTGGAGACTAGCTAGGCCACTCCAGGACCTTGAAATGCTTCTTACGAAGCCACTCCTTCGTTGCCCGGGCGGTGTGTTTGGGATCATTGTCATGCTGAAAGACCCAGCCACGTTTCATCTTCAATGCCCTTGCTGATGGAAGGAGATTTTCACTCAAAATCTCACGATACATGGCCCCATTCATTCTTTCCTTTACACGGATCAGTCGTCCTGGTCCCTTTGCAGAAAAACAGCCCCAAAGCATGATGTTTCCACCCCCATGCTTCACAGTAGGTATGGTGTTCTTTGGATGCAACTCAGCATTCTTTGTCCTCCAAACACGATGAGTTGAGTTTTTACCAAAAAGTTATATTTTGGTTTCATCTGACCATATGACATTCTCCCAATGATCTTCTGGATCATCCAAATGCACTCTAGCAAACTTCAGACGGGCCTGGACATGTACTGGCTTAAGCAGGGGGAAATGTCTTGCACTGCAGGATTTGAGTCCCTAGCGGCGTAGTGTGTTACTGATTGTAGGCTTTGTTACTTTGGTCCCAGCTCTCTGCAGGTCATTCACTACGTCCCCCCGTGTGGTTCTGGGATATTTGCTCACCGTTCTTGTGATCATTTTGACCCCACGGGGGTGAGATCTTGCGTGGAGCCCCAGATCGAGGGGAGATTATCAGTGGTCTTGTATGTCTTCCATTTCCTAATAATTGCTCCCACAGTTGATTTCTTCAAACCAAGCTGCTTACCTATTGCAGATTCAGTCTTCCCAGCCTGGTGCAGGTCTACAATTTTGTTTCTGGTGCCCTTTGACAGCTCTTTGGTCTTGGCCATAGTGGAGTTTGGAGTGTGACTGTTTGAGGTTGTGGACAGGTGTCTTTTATACTGATAACAAGCTCAAACAGGTGCCATTAATACCGGTAACGAGTGGAGGACAGAGGAGCCTCTTAAAGAAGAAGTTACAGGTCTGTGAGAGCCAGAAATCTTGCTTGTTTGTAGGTGACCAAATACTTATTTTCCACCATAATTTGCAAATAAATTCATTAAAAATCCTACAATGTGATTTTCTGGATTTTTTTTTCTCAATTTGTCTGTCACAGTTGACGTGTACCTATGATGAAAATTACAGGCCTCTCTCATCTTTTTAAGTGGGAGAACTTGCACAATTGGTGGCTGACTAAATACTTTTTTCCCCCACTGTACATTGCTTTGGCAACAGTGGCAACCACCCATTCCTGACAATAAAGCAGAGTGAAAGAGAGAGAGAAAGAGAGAACCTGTCCAGTGGCTGCATAGTCTTTGAGTGGGTGTACAGTCAGACTAAGGATGTCATCATCGTGGCCCAGGTAAAACCGCTGACTGTGTTGCTCTCTGTTGTAGACCACACCCACCGCCGCTACATGGTACACCACCTCCCCAGCCTGGGTGTAGTACAGGTTATTTCTGCAGTCGTAGCCACGGTACCTGCACACACATACACACACACACAGAGAGAGAGAGAGAGAGAGAGAGAGAGAAATAGGTCACAGGACTGCAAGCACAATGGACAAACACAATTATACTAAATTAAGGGGAGTTAAATCCACCTATACTGATATAAAGGCAAACCCATTCCTTGAGGCCTGGATATTTCTGTAAAGCTGACTGGGGAGAGTGACAATCAGATAAGAGCTGAGATCACAGTTCATATGCCGTCTCTCTCCCACATGGCCTATTTAAGAGTGTCTGATAAACCCTGTGGTGTGTGGGGGGAATTTTAATCAGATGTGTCATGTGTGGCATTTATTTAATCGCTCAAATGCTGAAAGACCTCCCTCCCCCACTGTGAGGTCTTTAAATTTGACAAAAAGGGTGTATTAGAGCTGCTATAGCGAAGTCTTAAAGGACTGCTGGTGCTGAATCAGTAACTTAAACTGCTTCACACAATTTATTTTTTTCAACTACAGCTTTGAAAAGGGATTTGCATATTCCAACAGCTGACACACAGGCCCATTTCAGAGGAAGAGATTGTTTCTTCATGATGGAAACACACCATTTCGTCAATACAATAAATCTGTCCTTGTCATCTCAATCAATTTGACTTTGAGAAGACGATATCTAAAACCCACATATGACTATGTTTCAGAGGAACATGAGACCAATAAGACCTGTCATACAGTAAGAACCCATTACCCGTGGACAAACTTTAGACGAAGGGCTTCGTCTGGGCCTCTCTGGCGCTTCAGGGAGCCGACCTGCTGCTTCTTCTCTCTGCTCTGCAGCCTAAGCTGGGGAAGGTCCTCCTTATACACCTGGAACAACCACACACAGTCCTCCTTATACACCTGGAACAACCACACACAGTCCTCCTTATACACCTGGAACAACCACACACAGTCCTCCTTATACACCTGGAACAACCACACACAGTCCTCCTTATACACCTGGAACAACCACATGCAGTCCTCCTTATACACCTGGAACAACCACACATAGTCCTCCTTATACACCTGGAACAACCACACTCAGTCCTACTTATACACCTGGATCAACCACACACAGTCCTCCTTATACACCTGGAACAACCACACACAGTCCTCCTTATACATGTGGAACAACCACACACAGTCCTCCTTATACACCTGGAACAACCACACACAGTCCTCCTTATACACCTGGAACAACCACACACAGTCCTCCTTATACATGTGGAACAACCACACACAGTCCTCCTTATACACCTGGAACAACCACACACAGTCCTCCTTATACACCTGGAACAATCACACACAGTCCTCCTGGAACAACTACACACAGTCCTCCTTATAAACCTGGAACAATCACACACAGTCCTCCTTATACACCTGGAACAACCACATACAGTCCTCCTTATACACCTGGAACAACCACATACAGTCATCCTGGAACAACCACACACAGTCCTCCTTATACCCCTGGAACAACCACATACAGTCCTCCTTATACACCTGGAACAACCACACATAGTCCTCCTGGAACAACCACACACAGTCCTCCTGTAAATCACACACAGTCCTCCTGTAACAACCACACACAGTCCTCCTTATACACCTGGAACAACCACACACAGTCCTCCTTATACACCTGGAACAACCACACAGAGTCCTCCTTATACATGTGGAACAACCACACACAGTCCTCCTTATACACCTGGAACAACCACACACAGTCCTCCTTATACACCTGGAACAATCACACACAGTCCTCCTGGAACAACCACACATAGTCCTCCTTATACACCTGGAACAACCACACTCAGTCCTACTTATACACCTGGAACAACCACACACAGTCCTCCTTATACACCTGGAACAACCACACACAGTCATCCTTATACATGTGGAACAACCACACACAGTCCTCCTTATACACCTGGAACAACCACACACAGTCCTCCTTATACACCTGGAACAACCACACACAGTCCTCCTTATACATGTGGAACAACCACACACAGTCCTCCTTATACACCTGGAACAACCACACACAGTCCTCCTTATACACCTGGAACAATCACACACAGTTCTCCTGGAACAACTACACACAGTCCTCCTTATAAACCTGGAACAATCACACACAGTCCTCCTTATACACCTGGAACAACCACATACAGTCCTCCTTATACAGCTGGAACAACCACATACAGTCATCCTGGAACAACCACACACAGTCCTCCTTATACACCTGGAACAACCACATGCAGTCCTCCTTATACACCTGGAACAACCACACATAGTCCTCCTTATACACCTGGAACAACCACACTCAGTCCTACTTATACACCTGGAACAACCACACACAGTCCTCCTTATACCCCTGGAACAACCACATACAGTCCTCCTTATATACCTGGAACAACCACACATAGTCCTCCTGGAACAACCACACACAGTCCTCCTGTAAATCACACACAGTCCTCCTGTAACAATCACATACGGTTCTCCTGTAAATCACACACAGTCCTCCTGTAAATCACACACAGTCCTCCTGTAAATCACATACAGTCCTCCTATAAAAGTCCTCCTCTACATACACCTGGAACAACAGTCCCTCATATTGTGCATAATTTGTCAATCTGCTATCCTCCACCATCGTTTAAATAAAAATCAATTTAAATTACAGGTTGTAATGCAACAAAATAGGAAAAATGCCAAGGGGAATGAATACTTTTGCAAGGCACTGTATTATCTTAATTTGATCACTCTGTTGTCACAGAATTTTCATGCGCCGCAGGAAGTTAAAATGAGCCTCGTGATTTAAATTTTTTTTAAACATTGAAAACCCACAGTTCTCTTTTTCCTCACTTAAACATGTCTACTGTAGTCTATAAAAAAAAAAAAAATCCTGTTAGAAAGTGTCACTTTTATTTTTTAAATAATCAAATCCTCCTGCTGCAGGATTATTTTACAACTGCGACCAAACTGGTCAAATTAGGATCTGACACCTGTACTGACACTCATTCTCTACCTCAAATGTTGCATCATGTAAGGCATCTGTTCCTCATATAGAACCTTCTCAGTGTCCCTCACGTGGTGTATCATCTTTCAACCTGATATCACCCACTTTCTGTCTGACCCATACAGGACTCCCTCCCTCCAGTGTCTCTAAGCTCCACACACCCACCTGTCGGTCGTAGTTGATCTGGGTCTCCTGCTCGATATCAGAGTCCAGCTCCGGGACATCAGACACGTCAGAGTCAGACTCCTCACTGTTGGAGTCTGCATGGCCATCTAGAGGGAACCGATAGCAGGAAACAGCAAGGAAACAGATTTCACTGGCTTTTGATAAGATCATGGATATTGTGTACAGTAGTCACGCCCCTAACCACTGGTGTGTTCCTAATGTTTTGTACTCTCAGTATACTGTACCTTGTGGTATACTGGTCTTCAGTCCTCCGTTCATGATGCCCTCAGGCAGGAACTTCCACTGGAACACAGAGTGGTCAGCCCCACCAGTGGTCAACACCCACTGCAGGTCGTGAGACCAGTGCACGTTGGTAACGTGGGCTGAGTGGCCAATGTACTTTTTGAATTTTGCACCTGTTCACAACATCAGGGAAAGAAAAACGAGTGAAAAGGAAATGAGAGAAGGGGAGTGTTCAACATAATTCCCTCTCTCATTGTATATTTGCAAAGACATTTACTGACCTTTCTTTAGGCAGGGGAAGCGGAACAGTTTGACCAGGCCGAAGTCGTCTCCAGTAACCAGCACGGCGCTGCTGTAGTTGGCGTCCACAGAGTTGACGTCACTGATGTTGGTGTACTTGGGCCAGATCCCACTCACCTCTGGACCAATCACACTCGTCCACGAGCTCCAGTGGATCCCTTTCACCTCCTCCTTAGTGGTCAGGTGCTTCCCAACTTCAGGGGAGAAAAACAGGATGGAGTTCTAACATGGGCAGAATCTAGCAGGTAAAACCAGGTTGTTCTGCATAAAATAATAGTGCTTTAAAATGATTTTGACTATGTTACAGCTCTACTAACCTCACTGTTAAGGTTCTTAGTCAGAACTAAAATACATTAAATAAGCAGGTAAAGATTACATAAACAGGAGAGAAGGCGTTAAGACACACAACCCCTGTGCCTGTATTAATGAGGGATTTAATGGAGAACATTTACATTTTAGTCATTTAGCAGACGCTCTTATCCAGAGCGACTTACAGGAGCAATTAGGGTTAAGTGCCTTGCTCAAAGGCACATCGACAGATTTTTCACCTAGTCGGCTCGGGGATTAGAACCAGCGACCTCTTAACCACTAAGCTACCTGCCGCATGCAAAAGATGGCAGAATTCAGATATGACGTCACTGTTTTAGCACTATTCACTGAGTTTTTAAACTACGGCACACGACATGGTTCAATATGCCAATAAATCAGCACAATTTACTTCCTGGTTTTTCAAATTGCCGGCATCTTGAAGCTAAAATTGAGATCATGTATACTGTTCTAATAAACATACCAAAAAAAAGAGTAACAAGAGCAATGTACAATACAGTGAACTTATCAAAATGAGGAATTTGTGGTAAGTGTATAGGGGCTGCCATCTTTATGCATATCAGCTATTGGTGCATAAGATAAACCAAAAAGAAATGTAAACAAAGCCTAGAGCTGGAAGCTCTTTTCTGTCCAAAGCTTCCATCACATGTGGAGTTCTTTTTTTAATTAGGGTTCTCAGCATGCCAGAGTGTTCGTGTCGGTGTGTACAGTTGAAGTCGGAAGTTTACATACACTTAGGTTGGAATCATTAAAACTCGTTTTTCAACCACTCCACACATTTCTAGTTAACAAACTATAGTTTTGGCAAGTCGGTTAGGACATCTACTTTGTGCATGACACAAGTAATTTTTCCAACAATTGTTTACAGACAGATTATTTCACTTATAATTCACTGTATCACAATTCCAGTGGGTCAGAAGTTTACATACACTAAGTTGACTGTGCCTTTAATAAACAGCTTGGAAAATTCCAGAATATGATGTCATGGCTTTAGAAGCTTCTGATAGGCTAATTGACATTGAGGTGTACCTGTGGATGTATTTCAAGGCCTACCTTCAAACTCAGTGCCTCTTTGCTTGACATCATGGGAAAATCATAAGAAATCAGCCAAGACCTCAGATTTTTTTTTTTGACCTCCACAAGTCTGGTTCATCCTTGGGAGCAATTTCCAAACACCTGAAGGTACCACGTTCATCTGTACAAACAATAGTACGCAAGTATAAACACCATGGGACCACGCAGCCTTCATACCGCTCAGGAAGGAGACGCGTTCTGTCTCCTAGAGATTAACGTACCTTGGTGCGAAAAGTGCAAATCAATCCCAGAACAACAGCAAAGGACCTTGCGAAGATGCTGGAGGAAACAGGTACAAAAGTATCTATATCCACAGTAAAACGAGTCCTATATCGACATAACCTGAAAGGCCGCTCAGCAAGGAAGAAGCCACTGCTCTAAAACCGCCATAAAAAAGCCAGACTACGGTTTGCAACTGCACATGGGGACAAAGATCATACTTTCTGGAGAAATGTCCTCTGGTCTGATGAAACAAAAATAGAACTGTTTGGCCATAATGACCATCGTTATGTTTGGAGGAAAAAGGGGGTTGCTTGCAAGCCGAAGAACACCATCCCAACCGTGAAGCACGGGGGTGGCAGCATCATGCTGTGGGGGTGCTTTGCTGCAGGAGGGACTGGTGCACTTCAGAAAATAGATGGCATCATGAGGAAGGAAAATGATGTGGATATATTGAAGCAACATCTCAAGACATCAGTCAGGAAGTTAAAGATTGGTCACAAATGGGTCTTCCAAATGGACAATGACCCCAAGCATACTTCCAAAGTTGTGGAAAAATGGCTTAAGGACAACAAAGTCAAGGTATTGGAGTGGCCACCACAATGCCCTGACCTCAATCCTATAGAAAATGTGTGGCCGGAACTGAAAAAGCGTGTGCGAGCAAGGAGGCCTACAAACCTGACTCAGTTACAGTAAAAATGTAAGTGCAATCAAACTGTCTTTCTCTCTACCCTGTCCGCTCAGCAGCGTCACCTGTTGCCCTCCTGATAGTCAGTGTAGACAGTCTGTCTGCCAACACTAAACACCCTGGAGCAACGCTGAGTCACCCACTTGGACAGGGCTTTTCAACCAGCTCTCCAAACACATAGTGTAAGCTGAGAGAGGCGTGCGTGTGTGTGTGCAGTCAGTGGTTATGTAGTGACTGGGAGGCTTGTGCAGCTGTCTAGAATTCCAGACAGTGGTTATGTAGTGACTGGGAGGCTTGTGCAGCTGTCTAGAGTTTCAGACAGTGGTTATGTAGTGACTGGGAGGCTTGTGCAGCTGTCTAGAGTTCCAGACAGTGGTTATGTAGAGACTGGGAGGCTTGTGCAGCTGTCTAGAGTTTCAGACAGTGGTTATGTAGTGACTGGGAGGCTTGTGCAGCTGTCTAGAGTTCCAGACAGTGGTTATGTAGAGACTGGGAGGCTTGTGCAGCTGTCTAGAGTTTCAGACAGTGGTTATGTAGTGACTGGGAGGCTTGTGCAGCTGTCTGTGAAGGAAACTCTTTGACAGGCAGAAGAGATGAATAAAAAAAATATATATATATATATATATATACAGTACCAGTCCAAAGTTTTAGAACACCTACTCATTCAAGGGTTTTTCTTTATTTTTACTATTTTCTACATTGTAGAATAATAGTGAAGACATCAAAACTATGAAATAACACATATGGAATCATGTAGTAACCAGAAAAGTGTTAAACAAATCAAAATATCAAATATATTTGAGATTCTTCAAAGTAGCCACCCTTTGCCTTGATGACAGCTTTGCACACTCTTGGCATTCTCTCAACCAACTTCATGAGGTAGTCACCTGGAATGCATTTCAATTAACAGGTGTGCCTTCTTAAAAGTTAATTTGTGGAATGTCTTTCCTTCTTAATGCGTTTGAGTCAATCAGTTGTGTTGTGACAAGGTAGGGGTGGTATACAGAAGATAGTCCAATTTGGTAAAAGACCAAGTCCATATTACGGCAAGAACAGCTCAAATAAGCAAAGAGAAACGACAGTCCATCATTACTTTAAGACATGAAGGTCAGTCAATCCGGAAAATTTCTTCAAGTGCAGTCGCAAAAACCATCAAGCGCTATGATGAAACTGGCTCTCATGAGGACCGCCACAGGAAAGGAAGACCCAGAGTTACCTCTGCTGCAGAGGATAAGTTCATTAGAGTTAACTGCACCTCAGATTGTAGCCCAAATAAATGCTTCACAGAGTTCAAGAAACAGACACATCTGAACATCAACTGTTCAGAGGAGACTGCGTGAATCAAGCCTTCATGGTCGACTTGCTGCAAAGAAACCACTACTAAAGGACACCAATAAGAAGAGACTTGCTTGGGCCAAGAAATACGAGCAATGGACATTAGACCGGTGGAAATCTGTCCTTTGGTCTGATGAGTCCAAATTTGAGATTTTTGGTTCAAACTGCTGTGTCTTTGTGAGACGCAGAGTAGGTGAACGGATGATCTTCGCATGTGTGGTTCCCACCATAAAGCATGGAGGAGGAGGTATGATGGTGTGGGGGTGCTTTGCTGGTGACACTGTCTATGATTTATTTAGAATTCAAGGCACACTTAACCAGCATGGCTACCACAGCATTCAGCAGCGATACGCCATCCCATCTGGTTTGTGCTTAGTGGGACTATCATTTGTTTTTCAACAGGACAATGACCCAAAACACACCTCCAGGCTGTGTAAGAAGAAGGAGAGTGATGGAGTGCTGCATCAGATGACCTGGCCTCCACAATCACCTGACCTCAACCCAATTGAGATGGTTTGGGATGAGTTGGAAAAGCATCCCCAAAGAATGATGTTTCCACCTCCATGCTTCACGGTTGGGATGGTGTTCTTGGGGTTGTACTCATCCTTCTTCTTCCTCCAAACACGGCGAGTGGAGTTTAGACCAAAAAGCTCTATTTTTGTCTCATCAGACCACATGACCTTCTCCCATTCCTCCTCTGGATCATCCAGATGGTCATTGGCAAACTTCAGACGGGCCTGGACATGCGCTGGCTTGAGCAGGGGGACCTTGCGTGCGCTGCAGGATTTTAATCCATGATGGCGTAGTGTGTTACTAATGGTTTTCTTTGAGACTGTGGTCCCAGCTCTCTTCAGGTCATTGACCAGGTCCTGCCGTGTAGTTCTGGGCTGATTTCTCACCTTCCTCATGATCATTGATGCCCCACGAGGTGAGATCTTGCATGGAGCCCCAGACCGAGGGTGATTGACCGTCATCTTGAACTTCTTCCATTTTCTAATAATTGCGCCAACAGTCGTTGCCTTCTCACCAAGCTGCTTGCCTATTGTCCTGTAGCCCATCCCAGCCTTGTGCAGGTCTACAATTTTATCCCTGATGTCCTTACACAGCTCTCTGGTCTTGGCCATTGTGGAGAGGTTGGAGTCTGTTTGATTGAGTGTGTGGACAGGTGTCTTTTATACAGGTAACGAGTTCAAACAGGTGCAGTTAATACAGGTATGAGTGGAGAACAGGAGGGCTTCTTAAAGAAAAACTAACAGGTCTGTGAGAGACGGAATTCTTACTGGTTTGGTAGGTGATCAAATACTTATGTCATGCAATAAAATGCAAATTAATTACTTAAAAATCATACAATGTGATTTTCTGGATTTTTGTTTTAGATTCCGTCTCTCACAGTTGAAGTGTACCTATGATAAAAATTACAGACCTCTACATGCTTTGTAAGTAGGAAAACCTGCAAAATCGGCAGTGTATCAAATACTTGTTCTCCCCATAGGTGCAGTGAAATCTGTTGTTTTACAGGCACAGCGCCCCTGGAGCAAATTAGGGTTGTCGTCTCAGGTATTCGAAACCAGCGACCTACCTGCCACCCTGAATAAGAAGAAACTACTACATAATCACATCGATGGATGTTAAGCCGGACGTGATGTGAAGATTGCTGGTGTGTGCGTAACAGGGCTTGCGTGGCGATAAGCTAGCTGTGATCCACCTTCATGGACCTAATTGCTGTTTACTGTCAAACTGATTGCTGTGTGATCTGTTTATGTAACGTCTCCCAATAAGGAAACAAGAAATATTAGATTGAATCACTGATTGTGTTCACAGCAAGCTGATGTAATACAAGTTATACCATGGTTATCATGGCCTAGTTCAGAGGAAAGACACAGGGTCATTATGAAGCGTCGCTTTTTCACCGGTGGCGGTGATTCACTCACTTGGCATCCTGTAGATGAAGCGTTCTCCCGCCCCGTCGTTGCTCTGGAGGAACTTGCTGTCGATGGACCAGTCCAGGTGGGTGATGAAGCTGGAGGACTTGTTGCACTCACCCACCTTCTTATAGCGTTGTGCCATGGCGTACACATCCACCAGGCCATCATTAGAGCCCACGGCCAGGTAGCTGCCATCCGGAGAAAACTTCATCTCATGAATCACCTCCTTCCTGTCTTTAATGTGTACCACCTCCGTCATGTCCCTGGGAGAGAGAGAGGAGGAGGGAAAAGGAGGAGGGGGGAGAGGGGGAGGGCGGATGAGAGGGAGGGATGAGAGATGGAGGGGGAAGAGAGAGAGAGAAAAAGAGAGCAAATCAGCAAAAGAGAAAGAGAGAAAATAGTGAATCCCTCAGCAATTTATCTATTTGACAATAATTCCGCACAACTGAAATTAGTATTTCCTCGTTTACCACAGCAAATCTACTGTGGGAATTATCCGACATCTTGTATGAATGGAACACTAATGTTAGTGTAGCCTACTCTTATTTGATTTGTTTCCAGTTGATGTAATCCATTAAATCAAGGGCGTAACTTTATTTTTAGAAGTGGGGGGATATAAATGTATTTTTAATTTTTGATCCAGTCGGATAAACACTCCAAACAGCCTACCCAACCGCTCGGAGACGTCCGCATGGTCCTAAAGCACACTGTTGCCTCGTTTTGTATCACATTCCAATGATAAAACTGGGGGGGACAAAAATGCAATTTCAGAATGTGTGGGGGGGACATGTCGCCCCCCCCCGTCCCCAGTGAAAGTTGCGCCCCTGCATTAAATACAATTGTCTTTAAAATATAATTGTCTGGTATGATCATTTCTTATCAAGATCGGGGGTAAAATATCCCTGGCCTGTCCATATTTCAAATGTGTAACTAAATCAAGTCAATTGTGATTTAATTATATAATCTATATTTTATTTTATCAAATGAAAATGTAGGCTAATAAAGTTATTTTAAATGGCATATATTAAATTATTTAGCTATTTAAGGTGAAACGTTTGAATGAAATATAGGCCTTCTACTTCTATATTCTTCTACTCTAAGACTGCGTCTACCCCAGGGGTTCCCAAACTGGGTCCTAGACGCAGCTGTCAGCTTTCATAATCACTTGACATGGTAACAACGAGACATCAACTGATCAGCTGGTTTATTCATATGGGTTTTTCGTTACAAGCAAGTTTGCTATAATACGCAGATGCATGTAATCTCTCTCTAGTAGCGTTTTAAGAAATCCAGCGTCAATGCGTAGCACAGCGCTACCTTCTGCTTGTTATTTGTAATGCACCCAGCGGGTCTGAAGCCAGCTGAAACAATGAGGGAGCCTCGCCACTAGACTCGTCATCCTGCTGTCTCACTCTGTGGAGGAGGCATTACAATGAAACCACCAGTCTTATCACACCTGCTGCACCCACACAAAAGCAATACCACCAGCCCAGACTTGATTAACTCATTTTTGACTGGTAATTTTAGATGAGGGGAGTATGTAATTGCAGGATGGCTAGACAGTATGGCTTCGTATTCTAACAATGTGCTGTAATTGTTAATCATGGTGCCAGTCTCTTATCCTGGAAAACTCCTAACCATTAGATATGGTGAACGGTAATTATAGGGAATAGCCTATGGGGAATATCAAGGCATATGGTGTAGTATGTAGCTAAATAATAATCAGCTAACAGCTATAGCCATTGATGAGGTGGATAAAAGTCAAAGTAACAAGTAAAACCCTTCTAAACATACTGTCTCTCAGTCAAAACCATACAGCACAACACAACACAGCCCCAGGCAACAGAAATTCATCCAATCATAAAAAGCTGCTTCTGCTGCTGTAAGCTCGCTCATTTCTAATAGACTGAATACAATTCGGGAGCGCTGCTCACTTCAAAGTGCAGCGTGGGGATTAGCCACTTCAAAACGTATTGATTAACAGCACTGCGGACCAATTTACTATAACTTAATGGAAAGTGCAGGCCTGCACACTGGTCCTGCTGGGGAGTAAATTAAACTGGGGCCTTCAATCAGGCTTTAAGTGATGAATTCAGCATCTCAATAGGGGACTGTTAAAACCTGAGATTTTGGCCCACTAGGCTAAGTTGCATAACTTTATGGCCCTTCTTTACAAGATGTAACTGAAGAGTTTGATGCTGGAAATACTTTTGCCAGCTTTGCTATAATTCAACCTGCTGGGCACACACTGGTTGAATCAACGTTGTTTCCACGTCATTTCAATGAAATCAAGGAAATTACAAACTTTAGAATTATTTTTAAACCTTGAATACACTACAAGTTTGCATTTCCTGCTGTGTAGGACATTTCCTGCTGTGTAGGACATTTCCTGCAACAACAGGGGGATCAATTGAAGACTCTCTAGGGACTAAAGATAGGTAGTGAAGGCAGATGTTAGCAGTACCTGACTCGGAGCACGGTGAAGGAGCCGTCCTTCATGCCCAGAGCGAGCTGAGAGCCATCGTGGCTGAAGGCCACACTGCGGACAGCCTCTTCCATGTTACAGCGAGCTATCAGGGTGTGGTCTGCCAGGCTCCACAACCTGAGAACACCTCACACACACACACACACACACACACACACACACACACACACACACACACACACACACACACACACACACACACACACACACACACACACACACACACACACACATACAAACACACACACACACACACACACACACACACAGTCGTGACCAATCAGCACAGTTTCAGCTATGAACATTGCCTCTGTAGTGACAGTCATAATAAAGTAAATGATATGAGTAGTAGTTAAGTGACAGAAGTTTTAATGAGCTAGTTACAGCTGCAGGGTGAAGGCTTGAAATAAGTTCAATTATGTTGAATGAAGTTGCTGAGATGCAGGAGGTGCATGTGTGTGTGTTTAGTATGGTGTGTGAGCGTGTGTGTGCGCTTGGGTGTGTGAGCGTGTATGTGTGTGCGTGTGTATCTGTGAGACAGAGCCTAATTGGCTCCCTGATTGGGCCCTCAGAGAGCTCTGTCTCTCCTGGTAGAGCAGGGTTGTGTGGGTCTGTGTGTGTGTTGTGGAGGGACTGATCCAGTTCTACTGATAGCAGACATGAGGCCTCATTATCCATGATCTGTCCCTTGCACAGGCTGACACTTCTCTATAGCTAGCTCTGAACTAGCCTAGAACTGTCCCTGTTAGAAATGTGAAGAACAGGTGCTTACAAAATAAGGGCCGTCTGAGAGAGAGGAGAACCAGTGAACCAAACAGGACAAGTAGTACTGCGGGTCAGGGTTCACTGAGTGGATGTAATTAAGATGAAAAGTCTGGATGAAGTGGTGGATTAAAATAGAATGGACAGGGATGTTGGCCTGGCTGATAACTACTGGGTCTATAAAGATGCTCCTAGGGGAATTGATGTACGAGCTACATTGCTGCTGGAGTTAATACTGACCGTACAGACCGATCGTCACTGCCAGTCACAGCGAGCGGTTTCTTGGGGTGGACGTCCAGAGCCCAGAGCTCTCCCTCACAGTGACCCTGAATGATGAGCAGAGGCTTGTCTCTGTCCCGAACCATCACCTCAAAGATCTCACTGTCCTGCGTCCCCGCCAGGATACGGTCTGCCCTCCAACACACACTACGGATAGACAGCCCTGAGAGAGAAAGGGAAGAGAGAGAGAGTGGGAGAGAGGACATCACAAATAATGAATGCTCTGTCATGTATAACAAAAAAGGTGGGTCGAATGCAATCCCACCCGTTCTTCAGCAGGTGATGAAGGATCCAATCACTTTCAATACTCCAGCATCCAATCCACTTCACCGTGTTTTACACTTCAGTCAAGAGTTACAAACTATTACATTCAGACAACGTTCCGATTTTTCACAGAGTAAATTGCAGAAGGAGAATGTGTGGCTGATACAGGTCGACTTTCATTTGGGAAGAGAGAGAAATGAAGCAGACAACTCTAGAGGGAGAAACAGATTGAGCTGCTACAGCGATGGCATTTCAAACAAGCAAGACATCAGCAAGACATCACCCAATGCAAGACATCACCTAATGCATGTCATCTGTACTAAATAGTCTGTAATTATGTCAGGAGAAGCACAGCTACAAATCCCCAGACTCTTGTTATAACAAAACCTCAATAACATCACAGGATATGAAAACAATTATAAAACAGTACCTGGCAACCAGAAACCAGCTACAGCAAATGCATAGGCTAACAAGAGTACCTGCAACCGAAACCAGTCTCATAATCTGTGTGGACATAAAATACCTGGCAACCAGAGAACTCAAGTTAATTGGCTGCACAATACACTTCAGCTTTGACACGGTGGGGGAATAACCATTTCTGAAAAGTAATTACTTATCTCAGATGTCTTCTCACTAAAACTGATCTGCAGTTGGGAATCAAACCTTCACTGGGACTCAAAACTTTCAAGAACAGAAGTTGGAAATCCCTTAATACAGACGGTACAAAAATCATTGGTAGAACATTCTAATCTAGAGCCACAAGCTGTTTTGAAGGTGTACTAATTTACGTTTGGAAAAGTTGCACATTAATCCTTTTTGCATAATGACATTCCTACTGACCAAACCGACAAGATTGATTTAAACTCAATCAAGATTCATTTTACAATATTTATTTCCTAAGATCTTTGAACGGCCACCAAACACCCAACAAGACCAGTATCTAATCCCAGGGTGTCTGTGGGGCTTTCAGAAAGGCCACAGCCTTCATAACTGTCACTTTCCTGTGAAAGGTCAGATATTAGTATTCCCCACCCCCGAGGCTGGCTAGGGACACACAGCTTTACTCGGCTTTTACCAGCCCCTAGCTACCATAAACAGCCAGGCAACCACAGCTCAGCACAGAGGAGAGGAGAACAGAGGAGAGGAGAACAGAGGAGAGGAGAACAGAGGAGCAGAGGAAGGGAAGTGAAAAGAGACTCATTGATAATACATGAGTGCCACTGATGGTTTCCTCAACTTAGCAGGAGGCACAGAGCAGAAAGAAACAGGGAGTTGACTAAATGTCATCTGTCACAAAGGTTTAGAAACCTTTATTCTGTTTCATCCATACAGCACAGACTCTCTCAGACCCAACCATCTTTTATTTCTCTGTCTGATTGGATTAACATGGCTTCCTCTGGCTCAGATGGATTGAAATGAATGAGTGGCATATCTAATCTCTCTCTCTCTCTCTCTCTCTCTCTCTCTCTCTCTCTCTCTCTCTCTCTCTCTCTCTCTCTCTCTCTCTCTCTCTCTCTCTCTCTCTCTCTCTCTCTCTCTCTCTCTCTCTCTCTCTCTCTCTCTCTCTCTCTCTCTCTCTCTCTCTCTCTCTCTCTCTCTCTCTCTCTCTCTCTCTCTCTCTCTCTCTCTCTCTCTCTCTCTCTCTCTCTCTCTCTCTCTCTGTCTGTCCTGTTCCCAGTCAACAGATGCCAATGATAAATCCACAGGGACAGGCTAATAAAACACCATGGCAGGGACCTCAATGAGCTGAACACACATCAGTCTCTATTAGGCAGAACACACTGACTTAAGTGACCTGCACATACTCCCTGGTTACGGTATGTTAACCCCTGTACACATCTATGAGTGTCTGGATCGACCTGCATCAGAAGCCTGGACTCTGACCCTTAAATCTATAGACAACACAGTGCACACACATTCCTGTGAGCGTAGATGGATCTCCTTATAAAGATTTGCCTCGCATCCTCTGTCTCTCCATCAAAAGAGATGCTCAACTTTTTTCACACCACACTCCAAAAAGCCTGCAGGCTCTAGTTGGTCTTATCTTGATTATTGTCCAGTCATGTGGTCAAGTGCTGCAAAGAAAGACCTAGTTAAGCTGCAGCTGGTCCAGAACAGAGCAGCACGTCTTGTAATCAGAGGGCTAATATAAATACTATAGCAGTTACTTTTGGGTATGTCTATTTAGGCGGAAATCAAAATTTTGCCTTTACATTTAAGAGGTTAAACCAGGCCTACCTTTATACCCCTGCTCAGCCTCCCGAAGGTCGATCTTGGTGATAGGCTTGAAGTCCACGTCCCAGAGCCTGACACAGCCGTCACGTCCCCCCGTGGCGAAGCCCTCCTCACAGGCATACATGCTGAAGATCCCAGCCTACACACAATGCAGTCAACTTTAGTCTTAGGCAGGGGAATTATCAAACTCATCTGTGCATAGAAAAAAGGTACTTGAAAAGGAATATGATTTCAGATGGAGTGCGGGTCAAAAAGTCTATTTCTGTATTGGAGACACAAAAAGGGGGCAAAATCCTAATTTTGAATGCTTTTCAAAGCCTTATAGATTTACAAAGGTTTCAGGGAAGGGATTCATAGGGAGAGAAGGGGAATTGAGTTTCTGCAGTGTATGAGTGTACACAATTATAGACATGAGAATGTTTGAGTTTAGCCGGAGCGGGAGTTTGGATGTCTGGAAGTGTACAGCCAATGGGTGTTGAGAATTAGAGTGACGTAACTGTAAGTCGCTCTGGATAAGAGCGTCTGCTAAATGACGTAAAATGTAAATGTATTTCACTCACCCCATGAGCAGCCTGCACCGTGCGCATAAGGTTCAGTCCTTTCCACACGTAGATATCCCCATTCAACGCCCCAGAGTACGTGACATCATCTTTAGCCGACGCCACACACAGAATGGTCTGTAGGTCCCCTGTCTTCCCAAATATCCCCCGTTTGGGCGTCAAGGCGTTCCCGCAAAGAGCCCAGAACTAGAGACATGGAGAGGGGGAAGGAGTGAAAGAAGGAGAAGGAGAGATGAGACAGGAAATGAGAGAGAAGTACAAGTAGGCATTGGTAGAGGAAGGAAAGGTGAAGCACGATAATTGGAGCAGTGAATAGAAAGGTGGATAAAACAGACAATGGAGGAGAGGGAGAGAGAGAGGTGGATAAAACAGGTCATGGAGGAGAGGGAGAGAGAGAGGTGGATAATACAGGTCATGGAGGAGAGGTAGAGAGAGAGGTGGATAAAACAGGTCATGGAGGAGAGGGAGAGAGAGAGGTGGATAAAACAGGTCATGGAGGAGAGGGAGAGAGAGAGGTGGATAAAACAGGTCATGGAGGAGAGGTAGAGAGAGAGGTGGATAAAACAGGTCATGGATGAGAGGGAGAGAGAGAGGTGGATAAAACAGGTCATGGAGGAGAGGGACAGAGAGAGGTGGATAAAACAGGTAATGGAGGAGAGGGAGAGAGAGAGGTGGATAAAACAGGTCATGGAGGAGAGGGACAGAGAGAGGTGGATAAAAGAGAAGATGAGAAAGAGAGGTGGATAATGACAGGAAAGGAAAGAGATCAGAGATCAGCTGCTGTCACGGTATGTTTGGAGATGCGTTGATTTGCTGTTCATTTGCTAGCCAGCCTGATCACCTCAGGGCAGATAGCATGGCACTTGTTTCTAATAAAGCTCACAGCGGTTAGTTGGGAAGGCACAATTAACTCAAAAATGTATGTCTCCTTCCATAACTGGAGATGGTGCTATATAAAACAGTTAAAAAATGGTTATTCGGCTGTCCCCATAGGAGAACCCTTTTTGGTTCCTGGTAGAACCCTTTTTGGTTCCAGGTAGAACTCTCTTGGGTTCCATGTAGGACCCTCTGTGGAAAGGTTTTTTCAAAAGGTTATCCTATGGGGACAGCTGAAGAACCCTTTTAGGTTCTAGATAGCACCTTTTTTTTCTAAGAGTGTAAATAAAACAACTAGAAATGTGATTATCCATTGCTACTCTTTGTGAGGAATTTCCATGTACATATTTATTGTAAACTGAGGGCTCTTCTGTAAGTTCAGTGTTGTGTGAGTGTGAGTGTGAGTGTGTGTGGGAGTGTGTGTGTGTGTGTGTGTGTGTGTGTGTGTGTGAGTGTGAGTGTGAGTGTGAGTTTGTGTGTGTGTGTGTGTGTGTGTGTGTGTGTGTGTGTGTGTGTGTGTGTGTGTGTGTGTGTGTGTGTGTGTGAGTGTGAGTGTGAGTGTGTGTGTGTGTGTGTGTGTGTGTGTGTGTGTGTGTGTGTGTGGGTGTGTGTGTGGGTGTGTGTGTGGGGGGGGGGGTGGGTACACTAGGAGACAGCCCTTCCGGAGGGGAATGACAGACCAGATTACTGCTTTTGACCCAATGAAAACAATATGTCCCAGTCCCCCTAACACCACTTTCTCATTCTACTGCCAGGATATCTGAGAGCACCTACCTACTCCTCCACTTTTAACAACAACCGTATAAACGTACATGTTGAAGAATAGGGGGGGGGGGTTCCTTGATTGTTCTATTGTATTTTTTAACTCTGCAATGCTTTAGGCTAGAAATAATTTGTAAAATGCAGAGGAAGAGGCAACTCTTATGTACATTGGGTTTGTCTCTATGACATTCAGAAGCTGAGCTACGACCTTCTAAAGTCAAAAGAAATGGACAGTCAAATGTCAAAAAGGGGGCCCTGTTGAAAAGAGGTTGGGAACCCCTGTTGTAGAACTTCAAAATAGACTGCTGCCGGCTGCATTGGATCAGGGTAACCCATGCCAACTTTGATAGCTCCCCATAAGTTATTTTTGGACTTAGCGTATGGATTGACTGAGCAGACTGTGTTGTTATTCTGAAGCTCACCTTGATGTGCTTTACCCCACAGCTCACCAGCCGGTTCTGCTGAAAGGGATCCCAGGATACATCGAAGATCTGAAAGACAGCCAAGCCAATAACACACACACATTTCCTCTCAATCACACAGAAAGTCAAGACGCAAACACACCGTACACTCACATACACACTTAATCAATACACAACACACAAACGCAAATGCAAACATGCGCAGAGTACACACAACAGCATACCCTGTCTGAATGTCCTGTCGCAGTGGCCAGTATCTTTCCTTTCTTCCAGTCCCAAACACACACTGTATTTTTGCCATCCAGCCCCACAGAGGCCAGCCGCTGAGAATGAGAGAAAAGGGAACCTATCCATTAATCTGCAAAGAAAGGAGGGAGGCTGTTTCTATTCAATGGAGGAAGATAAAGAAATATTCATTAATGTAGTTTATATTTTCATAATCAATTCGTTTATATGACAACCCACTGGGCACACCACATCATTTCAACATGGAGAATTAGGTCATATTTGGTAGATATGTTGATCAATGAGTTTTCAATTTATTTTCACCCACTCAAAAAGACAGAAGTTTGTTGAATCCCCAATGTGTTATCACTATGCTTTCAACCATCTAAAAGCACAACCAAATTCCAATGGAAAATCAATGTCTGATATTATGTTTATTTATACAACAACTTAATGTGTTATCCCTGTGCTTCATTTAATAGCAGAACCAAATGACCTGGATTGCAGTTGAGATTATATTAAAAGTACATGGTGCAAGTGATCAATGCTGTTGGAGATTCTGTGCAGATTATTATAGCAATTGTGAAGATTTCCACAGACCTGCGACCTTGGACATGCACGCTTTCTATGATTACATTATAAGACTTTTATAGTTACAGTAACCTCAAAATGTGGCCATGGATGTGTTACTCATTTTAAGGTTGAAAAAAAACTGTTACATTAAGATAGCCTGAAGACTGTTTACCGTATTACAAAAGTAATATTGAGTTGTGTTTGGTTGACAATGCAACCAAATATCAACATTTAAAGCAGATGTATGTCCTACTTGGATAGTTAGATCTAAGCCACTGGCTTAATATTATTATTTTACTTACATTTTTGGTTGTAATGGAGACGTGAATCCAACATATCATTTGTTAACTTGTCAACAAGTTAATAGGCTATTTACCGTATTGCGAAAGTGATATTAAATTGTGTTTGGTTGTCAACGCAATCAGATAGCAACATTTGAAGGAGATGTTTCTTCTGCGCCACTGAGTCTGGCTTTAATTCCAGTTTGTCTACAAATTAATAATTTACATTTTGAATTCAAGTATCCATTTCAACCAAAAATCTAAGTTAAGGAATATGACTAAATCAAACTTTAAATGCACTTTAAATACAGTTTGATTTGATTTAATCCTATTCTTTAACTTAGATTTTTGGTTGATATGAAGACGTGAATCCAACATATCAATTGTTAACTTATTAACTGAAATCAACCAAAGCTTGAAACCCTAGGCCTATATGTTGTCACGCCCTGACCTTGAAAGCCTGTTTTCTCTAGCTGGTTTGGGCAGGGTGTGAATGTCTATGTGTATATCTATGTTGTGGATTTCTATGTTGGCCGGGTGTGGTTCCCAATCAGAGGCAGCTGTCGACCGTCATACTTAGGTAGCCGTTTTGCCTACCTATGTTGTGGGATCTTGACTCTTGTTTGGCTTGTTTGTGTGTAGTCATTGTGAGCTTCACGTTACGTTTGTTGTTTTGTCGTGTGTTAACTTAGTGAATTAACATGTATGCATTCCACGCTGCACCTCGGTCCAATCCTGTACTCAACGGACGTGACAGAAGATCACACCAAATACGGACCAAGCAGCGTGGCCAGGAAAAGCAAAAATCCTGGACATGGGAGGAGATACTGGAAGGAAAAGGATCATGGACGTGGGAAGAGATCCAGGATGGTATGGATCGCCTTCCTTGGGAGCAAACAGAGGCAGCGAGGGAGAAAAGACGGCGACTCCAAAATGCGAAACGACGAAGGAGATCCGAGAGGCAACCCCAAGAAAAAAAAATTGGGGGGGCACACAGGGTGGTCGACGAAGCAGCAGGAGGCCGTGAAAGGGCTGACTGTGGAGGAGGAGGCCGCTATTTTAGAGGTCCTCCAAGACCTGTGGATCAGCAGTTTGAGAGAGGAGGCCACCACATTACGGGGACTGATAGCGAGGATAGAGCAGGAGAGCTCCCTTCAAAAGGAGGCGCTGCAAGAGGCCCGTAGGGAGAAGGAATTAGTGGATGCACGGAGAGAGGAGCTGGCCAGGCAACAGGAGGAGCTGAGAAAGGAGTTAACCCTCCAGCAGCAGAGAGCTCGGGCCTTAGAGCAGAGGCTGGCGGAGCCAGGTTTAGCAGAGCCAACTCCCCGCACCAAACTAGTGGTGCGTGTATCCAGTCCGGTACGGCCCGTACCTGCTCCCCGCACCAAACCAGTGGTACGTGTCGCCAGCCCAGTACGCCCGTACCTGCTCCTCGCACCAAACCAGTGGTGCTTGTCTCCAGTCCGGCACGGCCCGTGCCTGCTCCTCGCACCAAACCAGTGGTGCGTATATCCAGTCCAGTACCGGTCAGCTGCTCCACTCCAGTGCCAGAGCAGGCCGCTCCACCGGTGCCCAGTCCAGCTCCGGTCAGCTGCTCCACTCCAGTGCCAGAGCAGTCCGCTCCACCGGTGCCCAGTCCAGCTCCGGTCAGCTGCTCCACTCCAGTGCCAGAGCAGTCCGCTCCACCGGTGCCCAGTCCTGCTCCGGTCAGCTGCTCCACTCCAGTGCCAGAGCAGTCCGCTCCACCTGTGCCCAGTCCAGCTTCGGTCAGCTGCTCCACTCCAGTGCCAGAGCAGTCCGCTCCACCTGTGCCCAGTCCAGCTTCGGTCAGCTGCTCCACTCCAGTGCCAGAGCAGTCCGCTCCACCGGTGTGTAGTCCAGCTCCGGTCAGCGGCTCCACTCCGGTGCCAGAGCAGTCCGCTCCACCGGTGCCCAGTCCAGCTCCGGTCAGCGGCTCAACTCCGTTGCCAGAGTAGTCCGCTCTACCGGTGCCTAGTCCAGCCCCGGTCAGCTGCTCCAGTCCAGTCCGCTCCACCGGGGTTCAGTTCAGCTCCGGTCAGCGGCTCCACTCCAGAACCAGACGTCAACCCCTCTCCAGGGTCAGGGCCTCCCACACCAGGGTCCAGACAGGGCTTGGTGCTTCGTGGGAGGACTGAGAGGGGAAGCATCGCGCCGAGGTCCAGACCGGACCAGGGGTGCAACGGGGAGGCAGTAAGGGAGAGGACGTCACGCCCAGAGCCGGAGCCGCCACCGAGGCTAGATGCCCACCCGGACCCTCCCCTGTTAAGTTAGGTTTTGTGGCCGGAGTCCGCACCTTTGGGGGGGGTACTGTCACGCCCTGACCTTGAAAGCCTTTCTCTAGCTGGTTTGGGCAGGGTGTGAATTTCTATGTGTATATCTATGTTGTGTATTTCTATGTTGGCCGGGTGTGGTTCCCAATCAGAGGCAGCTGTCGACCGTTGTCTTTGATTGGGGATCATACTTAGGTAGCCGTTTTGCCTACCTATGTTGTGGGATCTTGACTTTTGTTTGTGTGTAGCCATTGTGAGCTCCACGTTACGTTGCTTTTGTTGTTTTGTCATGTGTTAACTTAGTGAATAAACATGTATGCATTCCACGCTGCGCCTTGGTCCAATCCTGTACTCAATGAACGTGACATAATGTATTGTCTATTTTTAGTTGAATCCTGGGTTGAATTGAAACAATAGCTGTTGATGACTTCGTATATGAATATAGGCCTAAATAGTATCATTGGTGATATATGCCTTATCGACTATGGTTACATTTCATTTGTTCTGTTGAACCTACCCTTTAGAATGACTTCAATAGCAACAGTGAATCTACAGTTGAAGTCAGAAGTTTACATACATCTTAGCCAAATACATTTTGATCACGCTCTCCGTAGCCGATGTGAGTAAGACTTTTAAGCAGGTCAACATTCACAAGGCCGCAGGGCCAGACGGATTACCAGGACGTGTACTCCGAGCATGTGCTGACCAACTGGCAAGTGTCTTCACTGACATTTTCAACATGTCCCTGACTGAGTCTGTAATACCAACATGTTTCAAGCAGACCACCATAGTCCCCGTGCCCAAGAACTCTAAGATAACCTGCCTAAATGACTACCGACCCGTAGCACTGACGTCTGTAGCCATGAAGTGCTTTGAAAGACTGGTCATGGCTCACATCAACAGCATAATCCCAGAAACCCTAGACCCACTCCAATTTGCATACCGCCCCAACAGATCCACAGATGATGCAATCTCTATCGCACTCCACACTGCCCTTTCCCACCTGGACAAGAGGAACACCTACGTGAGAATGCTATTCATTGACTACAGCTCAGCATTCAACACCATAGTGCCCTCTAAGCTCATCACTAAGCTAAGGATCCTGGGACTAAACACCTCCCTCTGCAACTGGATCATGGACTTCCTGACGGGCCGCCCCCAGGTGGTAAGGGTAGGTAACAACACATCTGCCACACTGATCCTCAACACGGGGCCCCTCAGGGGTGCGTGCTCAGTCCCCTCCTGTACTCTCTGTTCACCCATGACTGCATGGCCAGGCACGACTCCAACACCATCATTAAGTTTGCCGACGACACAACAGTGGTAGGCCCTGATCACCGACAACGATGAGACAGCCTATAGGGAGGAGGTCAGAGATCTGGCCGTGTGGTGCCAGGACAACAACCTCTCCCTCAACGTGACCAAGACAAAGGAGATGATTGTGGACTACAGGAAAAAAAAGAGGACTGAGCACGCCCCCATTCTCATCGACGGGGCTGTAGTGGAACAGGTTGAGAGCTTCAAGTTCCTTGGTGTCCACATCACCAACAAACTATCATGGTCCAAACACACCAAGACAGTCGTGAAGAGGGCACGACAAAGCCTATTCCCCCTCAGGAGACTAAAAAGATTTGGCATGGGTCCTCAGATCCTCAAAAATTCTACAGCTGCACCATCGAGAGCATCCTGACTGGTTGCATCACCGCCTGGTATGGCAACTGCTTGGCCTCTGACCGCAAGGCACTACAGAGGGTAGTGCGTATGGCCCAGTACATCACTGGGGCAAAGCTCCCCTGCCATCCAGGACCTCTATACCAGGCGGTGTCAGAGGAAGGCCCTCAAAATTGTCAAAGACTCCAGCCACCCTAGTCATAGACTGTTCTCTCTGCTACCGCACGGCAAGCGGTACCGGAGTGCCAAGTCTAGGTCCAAAAGACTTCTCAACAGCTTCTACCCCCAAGCCATAAGACTCCTGAACAGCTAATCATGGCTACCCGGACTATTTGCACTGCCCCCCCACCCCATCCTTTTTACGCTGCTGCTACTCTGTTAAGTATTTATGCATAGTCACTTTAACTCTACCCACATGTACATATTACCTCAACTACCTCAACTAGCCGGTGCCCCCGCACATTGACTCTGCAACGGTACCCCCCTGTATATATAGCCTCCCTACTGTCACTTTATTTTACTGTATATATAGCCTCCTTACTGTCACTTTATTTTACTTCTGCTCTTTTTTTCTCAACACTTTTTTGTTGTTGTTGTTTTATTCTTACTTTTTTTGTTTAAAATAAATGCACTGTTGGTTAAGGGCTGTAAGTAAGCATTTCACTGCAATGTCTGCACCTGTTGTATTCGGCGCATGTGACCAATAAAATTTGATTTGATTTGATTTGATTTGATTTGATTTAAACTCAGTTTTTCACAATTCCTGACATTTAATCCTAGTAAAAATTCCCTGTCTTAGGTCAGTTAGGATCACCACTTTATTTTAAGAATGTGAAATGTCAGAATAATAGTAGAGAGAATTATTTATTTCAGCTGTTATTTCTTTCATCACATTCCCAGTGGGTCAAAAGTTTACATACACTCAATTAGTATTTGGAGGCATTGCCTTTAAATTGTTTAACTTGGGTCAAACGTTTCAGGCTAGCCTTCCACAAGCTTCCCACAATAAGTTGGGTGAATTTTGGCCCATTCCTCCTGACAGAACTGGTGTAACTGAGTCAGGTTTGTAGGCCTCCTTGCTCGCACACGCTTTTTCAGTTCTGCCCAAAAATGTTCTATAGGATTGAGGTCAGGGCTTTGTGATGGCCACTCCAATACCTTGACTTTGTTATCCTTAAGCCATTTTGGCACAACTTTGGAAGTATGCTTGGGGTCATTGTCCATTTGGAAGACCCATTTGCGACCAAGCTTTAACTTCCTGACTGATGTCTTGAGATGTTGCTTCAATATATCCACATCATTTTCCTTCCTCATGATGCCATCTATTTTGTGAAGTGCACCAGTCCCTCCTGCAGCAAAGCACCCCCACAGCATGATGCTGCCACCCCCGTGCTTCACGGTTGGGATGGTTCTTCGGCTTGCAAGGAACCCCCATTGTTTGAAATGTACAAATTCAACATATTTTATACAAGGTTTGTCTATGTTGAAAATTGGTTACCATGATGACATAATTCTGTGGTTGAAATTTTACCCTAAAAATAACAGTTTACGTTGATTACTTTTTTCAAATCCAATGTATTTTCCACGTAGATTCCACGCCAAAATACGTTGACAAATTACTTTAAAACAACTTTGATTTAACCAGTTTGTGCCCAGTGGGAGGGGACATATGACATCATTTTTCTATGTGACAGCTGCAGAGACGCAGTTCACAGGCAGCATAGTAATTTGCAGATAATACAGTAAGACCTTGAACAACACTACTAAAAAGGCTGGCTATATTTTATCACGCTCACTGTAGAAAGGAAAGGAATGCAAATTGTTTCCAATTAGTCTGACTGCAATCACCATTCATGAAGTTAATTGTTAATTACCCATTTTATGAGACAAAGGAGCAAGGCATTTAGGAACATTTGTGCCAACTGTCTCCCTGCATACTCGTCCTGAATATTTTACAGGGATTTGTGGGATGACAAAGAAATATGACTAGTAAAAACATTTATTAGACTTAAATGTCAGGGATATTTCAGATGAGATGCTCCAATATAAGGCAATTCTACAAATTGTACAAAAGAGAGGAGATGAATGTCAAATGTAAGTTGACCTACTGTGCTGATGACTTAACTGAATTACAGTGAAAGGTAATGTGTGTTTCCATGAATCAATACATTTCAGTGGGAGAGAATACATTTTGTCATATCTGTGGTTTGCCACAACCATTCATCCACAAATCCATTTAAATCCCAATCAAACACCACATCCATCCAGAGTTGTTTACTTGCTGTGCACACAGGGGTTCCAAGAAAACAGCCATCTAATGCATTTCAGAATGGAGCTATATGATAACAAGGCCTAAATGTCTTTATGATTGACCAAGGGTCTGAGGTAAACCTTGTTTGCTGCCCCTCCCTGGTCCAGATACTCGGCAGCATTAGCCCTGGCTCTCCTCACCAACCCCCTCTCTCTCTCTCCTCTCTCCTCTCTTCATCCAGACACTCAGCTGCATTAGCGCTAGCTCTCCTCACCGACCCTTCCCCTCCCTCCCTCCCTCCCTCCCTTCCTCCAAACACCCAATTACTTAGGGAGCAGCGAGAGACATTCTTCACCCACCGCAGCCTCCTCTGACATGACATTGTATGTGTCAACTGTAAAACCACAATGAAGGCAACCACAACAGCAGCCCTCCCTCCATCACCTCCCTCCATCACCTTCCTCCGTCCCTTGCCTCCATCCCCTTCCTCCCCTCCCTCTATCTCATCCCTCCATCACCTCCCTCCATCACCTTCCCCCGTCCCTTCCCTCCATCCCCTTCCTCCCCTCCCTCTATCTCATCCCTCCATCACCTCCCTCCATCACCTTCCTCCGTCCCTTCCCTCCATCCCCTTCCTCCCCTCCCTCTATCTCATCCCTCCATCACCTCCCTCCATCCCCTTCCTCCCCTCCCTCTATCTCATCCCTCCATCACCTCCCTCCATCACCTCCCTCCATCACCTCCCTCCATCCCCTTCCTCCCCTCCCTCTATCTCATCCCTCCATCACCTCCCTCCATCACCTCCCTCCATCTCCTTCCTCCCCTCCCTCTATCTCATCCCTCCATCACCTCCCTCCATCACCTCCCTCCATCCCCTCCCTCTATCTCATCCCTCCGTCCCCTCCCTCCGTCCCTTCCCTCCATCCCCTTCCTCCCCTCCCTCAGTCCCCTCCCTCCATCCCCTGCCTCCATCACCTCCCTCCGTCCCCTCCCTCAGTCCTCTCCCTCCCTCCTCTCCCTCTATCTCATCAGTCCCTTCCCTCCGTCCCTTCCCTCAGTCCCCTCCCTCCGTCCCTTGCCTCCATCACCTCCCTCCGTACCCTCCCTCTGTCCCCTCCCTCCGTCCCCTCCCTCCGTCCCCTCCCTCTATCTCATCCCTCCATCACCTCCCTCCATCACCTCCCTCATCTCCTTCCTCCCCTCCCTCTATCTCATCCCTCCATCACCTCCCTCCATCACCTCCCTCCATCACCTCCCTCCATCCCCTTCCTCCCCACCCTCTATCTCATCCCTCCGTCCCCTCCCTCCGTCCCTTCCCTCCATCCCCTTCCTCCCCTCCCTCAGTCCCCTCCCTCCATCCCCTGCCTCCATCACCTCCCTCCGTCCCCTCCCTCAGTCCTCTCCCTCCCTCCTCTCCCTCTATCTCATCAGTCCCTTCCCTCCGTCCCTTCCCTCAGTCCCCTCCCTCCGTCCCTTGCCTCCATCACCTCCCTCCGTACCCTCCCTCCGTACCCTCCCTCTGTCCCCTCCCTCCGTCCCCTCCCTCTATCTCATACCTCAGTCCCCTCCCTCCACCCCCTCCCTCCACCCCCTCCCTCCGTCCCCTCCCTCCATCCCCTGCCTCCGTCCCCTCCCTCAGTCCCCTCCTTCCGTACCCTCCCTCCGTCCCTTCCCTCAGTCCCCTCCCTCCGTCCCCTCCCTCCGTACCCTCCCTCCATCCCTTCCCTCAGTCCCCTCCCTCCGTCCCCTCCTTCCATACCCTTTCTCGATCTTCTCCCTCCATCCCCTCCCTCATTCCCCTCCCTCCATCCCCTTCCTCCATCTTCTCCCTCCATCCCCTCCCTCCACCCCCTCCTCCCTCTATCCTGGGTGTAGCCTACTGGTCTTGTAGGGGGAAGTCAATATGCTGCTGCTGTAGGAGACTCTCATAGAGCCCCATACATCAATCTAAAGGTCATAGGAGAATGGTGCTGTCCCAGCATTCCTCCCAGTAAACATGATTAATGAGAGGGCTGTACATCATCCCCAGTCTGCACAGTTACCCAGCAGGCTTCACTTCTCTCAGCAACCCACCACCACAATCCCATTCCCATGGCTATAGGCTATGTGATATACAGTGGGGAAAAAAAGTATTTAGTCAGCCACCAATTGTGCAAGTTCTCCCACTTAAAAAGATGAGAGAGGCCTGTAATTTTCATCATAGGTACACGTCAACTATGACAGACAAATTGAGAATTTTTTTCTCCAGAAAATCACATTGTAGGATTTTTTATGAATTTATTTGCAAATTATGGTGGAAAATAAGTATTTGGTCACCTACAAACAAGCAAGATTTCTGGCTCTCACAGACCTGTAACTTCTTCTTTAAGAGGCTCCTCTGTCCTCCACTCGTTACCTGTATTAATGGCACCTGTTTGAACTTGTTATCAGTATAAAAGACACCTGTCCACAACCTCAAACAGTCACACTCCAAACTCCACTATGGCCAAGACCAAAAAGCTGTCAAAGGACACCAGAAACAAAATTGTAGACCTGCACCAGGCTGGGAAGACTGAATCTACAATAGGTAAGCAGCTTGGTTTGAAGAAATCAACTGTGGGAGCAATTATTAGGAAATGGAAGACATACAAGACCACTGATAATCTCCCTCGATCTGGGGCTCCATGCAAGATCTCACCCTGTGGGGTCAAAATGATCACAAGAACGGTGAGCAAAAATCCCAGAACCACACGGGGGGACCTAGTGAATGACCTGCAGAGAGCTGGGACCAAAGTAACAAAGCCTACCATCAGTAACACACTTCGCCGCCAGGGACTCAAATCCTGCAGTGCCAGACGTGTCCCCCTGCTTAAGCCAGTACATGTCCAGGCCCGTCTGAAGTTTGCTAGAGTGCATTTGGATGATCCAGAAGAGGACTGGGAGAATGTCATATGGTCAGATGAAACCAAAATATAACTTTTTGGTGAAAACCCAACTCGTCGTGTTTGTAGGACAAAGAATGCTGAGTTGCATCCAAAGAACACCATACCTACTGTGAAGCATGGGGGTGGAAACATCATGCTTTGGGGCTGTTTTTCTGCAAAGGGACCAGGACGACTGATCCGTGTAAAGGAAAGAATGAATTACATTTACATTTACATTTACGTCATTTAGCAGACGCTCTTATCCAGAGCGACTTACAGTTAGTGCATACATTATTTTTTATTTTTTCATACTGGCCCCCCGTGGGAATCGAACCCACAACCCTGGCGTTGCAAACACCATGCTCTACCAACTGAGCTACCTCCCTGCCGGCCATTCCCTCCCCTACCCTGGACGACGCTGGGCCAATTGTGCGCCGCCCCATTGGTCTCCCGGTTGCGGCCGGCCACGACAGAGCCTGGATTCGAACCAGGATCTCTAGTGGCACAGCTAGCACTGCGATGCAGTGCCTTAGACCACTGCGCCACTCGGGAATGGGGCCATGTATCGTGAGATTTTGAGTGAAAACCTCCTTCCATCAGCAAGGGCATTGAAGATGAAATGTGGCTGGGTCTTTCAGCATGACAATGATCCCAAACACACCACCCAGGCAACGAAGGAGTGGCTTCGTAAGAAGCATTGCAAGGTCCTGGAGTGGCCTAGCCAGGCTCCAGATCTCAACCCCATAGAAAATCTTTGGAGGGAGTTGAAAGTCCGTGTTGCCCAGCGACAGCCCCAAAACATCACTGCTCTAGAGGAGATCTGCATGGAGGAATGGGCCAAAATACCAGCAACAGTGTGTGAAAACCTTGTGAAGACTTACAGAAAACGTTTGACCTGTGTCATTGCCAACAAAGGGTATATAACAAAGTATTGA
The DNA here is from genome assembly GCF_020615455.1 of Coregonus clupeaformis. Taxonomy (NCBI): domain Eukaryota; kingdom Metazoa; phylum Chordata; class Actinopteri; order Salmoniformes; family Salmonidae; genus Coregonus; species Coregonus clupeaformis. Next base: position 18,685 of record NW_025533527.1, on the reverse strand, counting down.
GAAACTTTTGTTATTGACCAAATACTTATTTTCCACCATAATTTGCAAATAAATTCATTAAAAATCCTACAATGTGATTTTCTGGTTTTGTCTGTCATAGTTGACGTGTACCTATGATGAAAATTACAGGCCTCTCTCATCTTTTTAAGTGGGAGAACTTGCACAATTGGTGGCTGACTAAATACTTTTTTTCCCCACTGTAGGCTATAAGGCACAATTTCAAATTATATTACAGGGAGAAATCTCAGGGGAATATGAATTATGACCCGTGGTTGGAACTGAAATTATTTTCTATCGTTCTGTTCCGAACAGAACCCTTACTCTTTTCATTCCGTTCCAGTGTTCCGACCAGCAAAATAAAGTTCTGAACCGGTTCGAACTGGTGTGTGTTGTGGTGTGTGTGTGCGGGTGTGTGTGTGTGTGTCTCACCTGTCCATCCGCGCTGAAGGCCAGGCAGGCCACCCCATGGGAGTGTCCATCCTTGAGGACAGAGATGGTCTGTACGCTGAAGGTGTCCCACACACAGATGTAGGGTTCCTTCCCTACCTGACCAGTTGCCACCAGAGACCTCTCAGGATGAAGGCCAAGGCTGGAGAAACAGGAGAGGAGACATAACAGGGAATTAGGCTAGACAACAGGAAATACCCACACAATGCTGTTGAAAGAAACTCATGAAATTCAGATGAAATATGTATATATTCTGTTGCTCTTTCTGGTTTAAACAGGGCGTGCCGACTCTTACTCAGGCAAGTGGTCTTGGGTAATTCAGTTGCAGAGTGACTCCAGCTTTAGCACTCCAAAAACCTGATATAGGCTACGTTTCTCTTTTATTACAAAAGTGGTTACCATGTGCTTGACTCATCGTTGACATTAATACTGATGTCAGTATACACAGTGTTTGTTACTTTGCCATTAGACATTTTCGGCCCTATTCCTAAGTCAAAGGTCACGGTGATGTTTAGAAGTGTATTTCATGAAGTAGTAGTACACTCAACATACAGCACCAGTAACATCTCGCTCATGAAGCTCATCTGATAACGTCTCTGTCTAATAGCGTACAATCTGAAACTCATAGGTTATAGATGCCATAGTGGGTTATTGGTAGTTCCAGGTGCCAACCTCCCTCCCTTGTTCTCTTTCTCCCCACTCTCTCTCCCTCTCTCTCCCCTCCATCTCTCCCTCTCT